>NC_085015.1:3534711-3539711 GCF_963854185.1 Sardina pilchardus | reverse complement strand
GCAGTTGTATTTAAAATGTGTTTATGTGTGTGTGTGCCTAAACTGTGTATGTGCGTGTGTGATTTTTACAGCAATGCCAGTACCTCCTGCTGTTATTACTCAATGCAGATGAGCAGAGAATCTTCACTATGGACCCCTGCCCTATGGTAAGTGGTGTGTGTGTGTGTGTGTGTGTGTGTGTGTGTGTGTGTATGTTTCACTGTATGTTTTCTGCTTGTGCATTTGTGTGTGTGTGTGTGTGTGCGTGTGCGTGTGCGTGTGCGTGTGTGTGTGTGCATGATCCATGTTCTTTCAGACGCATGCTCATTCTTTTCCACCACCCCACTACATTCTGATTGACAGGTGTCAGACTACTCGTCAGTGATCCCCAGGCCCATGTGGCTGCAGAAGGTGAGGCAGAACCTGGAGAGTCGCTACCGTCTGGTGGGGGAGTTCGTCTCGGACGTGCGCCTCATCTTCAGGAACTGTGCTGTCTTCAACAGGGTTAGTACGGTATATGTTTTATGTCTTATTCATTTAATAAAGGGACAATGTACATTAATCGACATGGCCTTATAGAACATGCAAATGCACCAGATTTAGTCACAGACTGATTTTGATCTGCAGTCCCCAGTCCCTATACGAGAAACATGTCCTCTCAAACGTTTTGATCCTGTTTGGAAAATGCCTGAAGTTTGCACATGTAAGAAAAATGGCAGGTTTGACTGAGCCATATTTATTGTGTTATGTAAGATTATGTATCTATGAAAAAAAAGTCAAAAGGATTCAGTCTGACCTGTATTTCTGTCCTCAGACATGTTTGTTTACTCTCCATTTCATTCTAATTGGTTGAGGCTGAGCACAGCGTTTCTCTGTTTTGTATTATGCTGATTTTAAAGGGAAATACCGGGCTAGGTTCTTTCTCACGTTTAGATACATGTACAAGTAAAGCATGTTTAATCTGTTGTGGACTGACATTTCTTGCAATGATTTGTAATTGAAAATGTTTCTTTCATTTTAGAACAATCAAGAGTTTAAGGAAATGGGAATTAGACTCAGTACTTTGTTCGAAGAGGAGTTTCAAAGAACCTTCATTACAACCAGTCATCACGATGATTTGGGAACACAGCCGAACCCAGGTCCCTCCACTGTCTAGGAGCTGGGCTAGCATGCAGTAGCCTGAAAGTTGTCGGTTTAATTCCCGCCTTCCACCGTTGTGCCCTTGAGCAAGGCACTTAACCCCAAGTTGCTCCGTGGGACAATGTAATGACAATGTAATCTCTTGTAATATAGTTGACATGTGTAAGTCACTTTGGACTAAAAGTGTCTGCTAAAGGTAATGAAATATATATATATATATATATGAGAGAGAGAGAGAGAGAGAGAGAGAGAGAGTGAGTATAGAAAGAGAAAGTAGAGAGATACAGTATATATATACACAGTATATATATATATAGAGAGAGAGAGAGAGAGAGAGCTAACAGCAGTTTACTCAGGGAAGCGCACTAGAAAGTCCAAAGGAAGTCCTAGGAATTCCAAATTAGGATTTTGTTTTCTCATCTCTTCCAATAATTGCAGTCAGTGTCTATAGAAGCACGTCTTTACCTTTGCACTGCCACATTTTCTACAAGCTTTATATGACGACTATCATGTCTTATCCAACATGCCCAACAATTCGGTCAGAGAATGGGCAGAGTGAGAAAAACTAACACAGCTGTACAAGCAGCACACACCTGACCATCAAACATGCATTATGCGTGTGTCTTAACGATTTCTACTATTTATATATGTCAGAATTTTTTTTTTTTTTTTTTAATGAATTAAGGAATTCTTATGACCCCTTCCTTTTGGGGTGTATGCACAAAAAGTTCCCAAATTAATTATTATTGGAAGTATTGTAGATATACAGTTTGGGATGTATTGCCTTTTGCCTTGATGCAATAAGGGTACTATGGTTTTTTTTAAAGCTTATTTGTGGTTTGAATTGACAATTTTGAATCTTTTTCTTTTTTTTAAGGATTAAAATGTTCAAACTGTTAAATAGTCCACTGAATGTCTACAGGACTGGAAACGTCTCTGTCTGTGGTTGAGGACATTTTTTAAAACATGTAATACTGTACTGTCCTACTGTAGATGTTTAGGCTATATGCACTATTGAATAAAACATTACCTTTCCTTTTAAAAGTGGTTGATTGTCTGACTGAAAGAGAATAACTTGAAGTATCTTCAGTTTCCCCCCCTTCACTCTCCCAATGTACTGGCTCTAAGACAGGTGCTTTGCGCTGGCATGATCCCTCCCTGAAGTGCCAATAGAGGTCGCTGTGGCTCCGAAGAAACAGGTATCAACACCTGCAGGTGACACAACTGTAACTGAATGTTAACTTGACGTGGGCGCTGTACTACCACCAGTGATATAATAATATAATATTGGACATATAATATAGGCTACGCTTGCTGGCAGTATAATGAATGACTGAAGTTAAAACAATACATAACATGAATAAAGGACGGGTCAGTGAGTTTGTGAAACTCCCCCTCGTCTGGTTTCCACGCCCCCTGCATGACTACGTTTACTTTACTGTCATCTGGTCCGACACTCACTGTGAGCTTCATGTGGGATACTGGCTTCGTATTCGCGACGTTTTACATAGGATGAAGTTTTGAGCAACGTTATTAACGTTATGCTAGTCGTCTAAATGACGTGCTGAAGTTGAACTTCTCACATGAAACATAATCTACAGTGACCAACAGAGAATTTGGTAAGTGATTACAACAGTTGATATGACATTGCCATTACACGTAACATAACAGCTATCTTCGTTCCTGCAGCCTAATCTAGTGTGTTTATCATAGCAAAGTGGGGACATAGCCTTCACTAACAACGTTTAGCTGCTAAATTAGTTACACTAGCTAGTTTTGGAATATATTCCAAAATGTAAATTAGCTTGAGCTAACTTAGGTTACGACATAGCCTAATTCAATGTAAATTTGACGACTTAAAACAGTTAACGACAAGGACTAATAAGCATGAGCTACATAACTTAACATTATGTTACACCGTAAATTACCTTGTCTGTTGTTTTGTTGCGTGTAGCCTACTGTAAGTTAACCTGTTAACGTATAGAAACTTCATCACTGTTGACACGAAAGATAACGTTTTGCTAGCTTATATAGTTAGGTTAACGTTAGTAGCCTTCTTGAAGTTGATTCTTTAGCATAAACTGTTTTAAATGAGGCACAAAGTTGATTAATTATAGCTTTTCCTGGTATGTTGTTATCACACAAAATAACGCACTTCTTAATCATTTATGAATGAAATGTTATGCTGTCTCTAGAAGCATGAACATAGTATGCATGGTGTCAACCAAATATTGACTTTCTCTGCCATATCGAGAAACTTAACTTGCACTTTATTGAAGCTCAGGTCAGGTTTGCGATGTGACAATTTCACTGTGCAGGCATAATGCAAGTTGAGCTCAATGAAATTTTACGTAGTTTGTATCTTACATTTTGTCTGGTGCATCTTACAAAACATCTGTGAAGTGAACTTTTGCGAAATATTGACTGTTATGATCGGGTAAAACCTTTGTATTTACTCACGATGTAGGCCTAATGACCTTACATGTTTTTTTCCGACTGTTTATGTTCTGTTGTAGGTAAACTACAGACACGCAGTAACCATGGTACAGAAGTATCAGTCCCCAGTGAGGGTCTACAAGTTCCCCTTTGAGCTGATCATGGCGGTGAGTGTGTTTGTGTGGATTGTACCCCAGTTCTGTGCATTATATTCATATGGACTAACTAACACACACCTCCATGATGTATAATTCATATACTGACTCTTTACTCGCCTGCTGTTCATTGCCAAGTGCTCTCCATTTTGGGTGAAAGTGTCTGATGATCATAAGTGTAACCATGTGGTTTGCAGCATTATGCATTTTATGTATGCGTGTAAATTCACTCAGGAATCCCATTGTCAGTAACAGTCGGACATGTTTGTTGGGTCACTTGGGTGAAGAGGAGTGAACTCTGTGTTGATGATCATAGATCTGTGCTTGTGTTGCAGACGTTGTGTGAACAGCAGCAGTAGCTCCCCGTAGATTGCAGTACAGGGGCAAATGTAGAATACAGGGGCAAAGTGTGTGTGTGTGTGTGTGTGTGTGTGTGTGTGTGTGTGTGTGTGTGTGTGTGTGTGTGTCTGTCTGTCTGTCTGTCTGTCTGTCTGTCTGTCTGTCTGTCTGTCTGTCTGTCTGTCTGTCTGTGTTTGCTTGCATGTGTGTGTTTGTGTGCTTGCGTGTGTGTGTGTACAGTGTAGCCTATGTGTGTGTGTGTGTGTGTAGCGTGTGTGTATGTGGCTGTGTCCAGCTGGCTGGTTCTGCCTGGTCAGCGTGGTGACTGAGCGGCGAGCGAGTGTGTGTGTGTGTGAGTGAGAGTGAGTTGTCGGTGTTCAGAGGTAGAGCCACTGACCTCTGATCCCCATAAGGAATGTTCTAGAGGGTTTATGGAGCTCTGCGCTCGTCTGATGTAACAGTGTAACCAGCAGGTACAGTACGCTCTGAACACCTCATCTGAACTCAACTGATGGATAGATAACTGATAGATAACTAATAGATATGTACTTTATTCATCATGAGAGAAACCTCATCTGAGCTGATTGATAGATACTGTATGTACTTTATTCATCATGAGAGAAACCTCATCTCAGCTGATTGATAGATATGTACTTTATTCATCATGAGAGAAACCTCATCTGAGCTGATTGATAGATATGTACTTTATTCATCATGAGAGAAACCTCATCTGAGCTGATGGATAGATATACTTTATTCATCATGAGAGAAACCTCATCTGAGCTGATGGATACAGTAGATACACTCTATTGCCTAAAGTATTGGGTCACCTGCCTTGACCCCCATATGAACTTCAGTCACATCCTATTCTTTTACTTTCGGCAATATAGTGTATAGCTGATGTATAGATACAGTATGTACTTTATTCATCATGAGTAAAACAACAGAACA
>NC_085015.1:3524711-3527211 GCF_963854185.1 Sardina pilchardus | reverse complement strand
CGATGATGGACAGATGAGCAACAGACCTTGTCATCCACCTAAGTGTGTTTGAGTTGGCTGGTAGAAAAGCTAGATGTTTAGATGCAGCTATTTTGTCCTTGTTGTACAAGTTAGTGACAGCGCAATTACTTTAAAAGACGAACAGAAAACGACAACAATGGTCAAGAAGAAGGATTTTCTCTTGAAAGCTAAAACCTGTTGAGACCAACTTTTAGGAAGGAATGATGACAACTCCTAATATAAGAGCTCCATTGCTATGGCAGATATAGTTTCTTGTGCACAATCAGGGTGGGAATTTCGTCATTTTAGGGGCAAGGCCATTTGGCCTTCACCTTCTTTTTTTTTTTAGGGGCACCAAGGCCACATGATAGGGCACAAAGGCCACTGAGTAAAATTCGATGGTTTTACATTTCAGGGTTATCTCGACACAAATACATAGACCCGCTAGCCGCTGTAGGCTTTGAGAAACACTAACACAGCCTCAAACATGAGCAGTGAAAGCATGCATTCAATGAAAGCTCATACCACCACTTAATTGTATGCCTCTATGTTTAATCACATCGAATTGGCTAGCATTTCCTCCTGATTGCAGAAACGTTTGCTTTCTTTTTCTGTCGGTCCGCGATTGCGTGATCAATTGCGCAGCAAATTATCAGGTGAAGCACCGGACCTAATTTCACTCAAAGAGAGTTCTGTATCAGTTCAATACGGAACAAGACTTTTACGTGTCAAATACGGGACGATTCCGTATTATACTGAATGGTTGGCAACCCTAAGTCAGGGGCATAAAGGCCACTGTGGCCTTATGATGGGGTTTTTTTCACGGGGCATCAAGGCCAAAGTGTAGGGCAACGGAGGCCATGGCCTCATGGCCTTGGTATAATTCCCACCCTGTGCACAATATTGCTTGCAGTGACTACAGTGATTGTCTGATGAGTGACGCCTCTGTGCTGGTGAGAGGGCATGTGCCGCATGAGTACCATGAAGGACGAGAGATAAATAAATAAGAAAGGCAACAGGCTACATAGCAAATACTGGTCATGGAATGCACAACAGATGGAGTATCTTTGATGGAGTATCTTTGCAATGTTTTTTTTTTTTTCAAATGAATCTGCATGAAGATATAGAAGAGGCAATTTAATGTGATTACAATGAAACATTACACTTAGTTTAAAGCTTGACAATGGATGGTTTTGGTTGTTAATGGTAGTGTTACATCCTTTACAATGCAGGAAAGTCATAAACAAGCCATTGAAAATATATATTTGAAGAGAAATTTTATTTAGGACATATTTTTAAGAGAAATAGTAAAGGTATTTGTTGAATACTAGCCAGTTCAGATTAGCTACTTTTGCGATTCTACTATAGGCCTCAGGCTCTAAAATCACCCAAATTATCACTTTGAGAGTAGTAAATGCCATATTCTTTCTCTGTGGCCTGAAAAGCATTCCTCTGTCCATGCCGCTTCATCCTGGTTTAACATTTACCGGTTCCTCCTTGTCCTTGTCCTCATTCCTATAAAAAAAATAGCATAAAACATACTTAAAAACCAATTACCAGTCATTGCTGACATTCTATATTCAATAAACAATCATGTCACAAGGAGACAAATACCTCATGCATCATACATTTTAAAAACCACAGACAAGGATCTAGCAACATATCTGACATATTTGTCACACTACAGGACATGACTGTCACACTGCAGGACATTTACACCATTGTGGCCATTTTGAATCCTTTCTACACATGACTGATCTTGGGCATTATGTTAACTGAATACATATATTATTTTAAACTTTAATTCGTGATTTTTTTTATAAAAAAGTTTATATTTCCTCAAAATAAAACTGTCACACCACAGGACTACAAAAATGGACACATTCATAGACTGACAGAAATAATGAAATTTGTGGAATTCGAGGGAGATTAACACTCACCTGAAACGTTCTCAGCACTCTCAAATATCTGGAGAGGTGGTTGATAGGGGGCTTGACCCAAAGACCCATATAGTTGTCCATGCAATTTTCTGTAGAAAAACCTGATTTACCATGTCACGCCGCAGGACAGCATTTTTGTTACGAAATTGAATTTGTTGTAAACATTATTGTACACGTTTTGTACTTCTTTAAACATTAAATCTATGAAGTAAATATGTTCAAAATAATGCCGAAATATATATAAATTGCTCAAGATGTTTTTGGCTCATTTTATGAATGTTTATGCTTCATGCTTCACTAATGTTACGGTCACACCGCAGGACATTTTCATATTCACCTTAAAGTATGAAGAAAATAAAACAAAATTTTCATCCCAAAATAAAATTAGAAAATAAAATATTGTAATCTGCTTCACTGACATACATTTTTTTAGACAAAAAGCACATCTTAATAACTATTTACAATAGATTACAGAAAAATCAGGCGTCACGTCATCTGCCAACCTGCGTTATCTGCGTAAAATGTTGTTTAATGTTTAGTTACGAACTGGTTTTGCTACA
>NC_085015.1:3514711-3517211 GCF_963854185.1 Sardina pilchardus | reverse complement strand
TCAGATAAACGTGTTATTTAGTCATTATAATATGAAGATGATTTAAGTCTAATGTGTTAAGAATGTGTGTTATGAGCTGTCAGTCACTCTGACATCACTTCCTCCTGTTGTCCTCATAATTTGAAGATGATTTAAGTCTAAAGTGTTAAAGCTGTGTTATGAGCTGTCTCTGACATCACTTCCTCCTGTTATGAGCTGTCTCTGACATCACTTCCTCCTGTTGCCCTCAGGTGCTGATCAAGATCAGCGAGCCCTCGTCCGTCATCACCTGGGACTTCGACGTGTGTAAAGGCGACGTCGTCTTCAACATCTTCCACTCGCGCCGTGCACCCCAGGGGACACACACGCTCGCGAACCCACACACTCACACACACGCCCCCCCAGGCGCCGCCAGCAACAACACCCAGCTGATTGACAGGTCGTGGGTGCTGGGACAGGACTACAGCAAGGTGGAGACGGCACTCACCTGCAGAGAGGGGGAGAGTATACAGGTGTGTGTGTGTGTGTGTGTGTGTGTGTGTGTGTGTCGGCCTTACTTACCTCTATAGAGGGAGAGAGGGACATTACAACGTTTATCAAGATTTGTTTTAAGAACGTAATTAAAACGTTTAGTTTTGTAGCACTAGTGAAGTGGTTACCAGCACTTTTAGACAACTAGCAAGTTCAGTGTCTTGCTATGCGGCTCTGGGTTTGTTTGGGTTTGATTCGTCCTTAACGACGGTTGTCAGGGACCTGAAACCTGTCTAGTTGAACTTTCTGACACTAAATGACGTTACTGTCCTGTAACTGGACCTGAGCAGGTGGGTTGGGCCAAAGCCATCGATATCTCAAAGTTGCGACACTACCATTGACTCCCGTGTACAAACAATGGCGGCACATCCGGGAACTATTCCATTGAGAATGAATGACTTTTCTACATGACTTATAGTCGTGTGCATAATAATGCATTTTCATTGAGTAATATAGGTATGTGGAAATGCAGTTTATAGTCATTTTCATCGAGTATTCACCGTAAATATTAATGCGATCGCTGCTGTCAATCCCGTAGTAAACCAGGGACCAAGGGAACTACTGAGGCTACCCCCTAACCACGTGACCGCTCTAATCTGGCTTTAACATGGAAGTCAACGGCTGTCGCAACTTTGAGATATCGATGGCTTTGGGCCCTTGAGTCGTGGAGGTTTCTTCTTATATGCATCTCCCATTCTAGGGAGTTTTTTCCTCGCCCCTGGGCTCATGGGCTCATGGGCTCTCTCTGAATGTTTTACACTCTGTAAAGCACCATGAGACATGTGTAATGTTTTGGCGTTCTGTAAGTGAAATGAAATTGAAAACCCGGTTCTCCGGTTCTCAGGGCACTCACGTGACTCGCTGGCCAGGGTTCTACATCCTGCAGTGGCGTTTCCACGGCAGCGCGGCGGCGTCGGCGGCGTGCTCGGGCTCGAGTCTGGCGCGCGTGGACGATATGCTCGCCTCCCTCCAGGGGGCACCACACCGCTGCAGGGTTCTGTACTACACAGAGGTGCTGCAGTCCCAACACTTCAGGTAGTGTACTACACTAGTCTACTACACTAGTCTACTACACAGAGCTGCTGCAGTCCCAACACTTCAGGTAGTGTACTACACTAGTGTACTACACTAGTCTACTACACAGAGCTGCTGCAGTCCCAACACTTCAGGTTAGCACACTAGTCTACTACACTAGTGTACTACACTAGTCTACTACATTAGTCAACACTACTACACTAGTCTACTACACAGAGGTGCTGCAGTCCCAACACTTCAGGTTAGCACACTAGTCTACTACACTAGTGTACTACACTAGTCTACTACACAGAGGTGCTGCAGTCCCAACACTTCAGGTTAGTGTACTACACTAGTCTACTACACAGAGGTGCTGCAGTCCCAACACTTCAGGTTAGCACACTAGTCTACTACACTAGTCTACTACACAGAGGTGCTGCAGTCCCAACACTTCAGGTTAGCACACTAGTCTACTACACAGAGGTGCTGCAGTCCCAACACTTCAGGTTAGCACACTACACTAGTCTACTACACTAGTCTACTACACAGAGCTGCTGCAGTCCCAACACTTCAGGTAGTGTACTACACTAGTCTACTACACTAGTCTACTACACAGAGCTGCTGCAGTCCCAACACTTCAGGTTAGCACACTAGTCTAGTCTACTACATTAGTCAACACTACTACACTAGTCTACTACATTAGTCAACACTACTACACTAGTCTACTACACAGAGGTGCTGCAGTCCCAACACTTCAGGTTAGCACACTAGTCTACTACACTAGTCAACACTACTACACTAGTCTACTACATTAGTCAACACTACTACACTAGTCTACTACACTAGTCTACTACATTAGTCAACACTACTACATTAGTCTACTACATTAGTCAACACTACTACACTAGTCTACTACACTAGTCTACTACACAGAGGTGCTGCAGTCCCGCGACTTCAGGTTAGCACACTAGTCTAG
>NC_085015.1:3469711-3512211 GCF_963854185.1 Sardina pilchardus | reverse complement strand
AAAATTATATATTTTATTGTGCAGACTGTGGTTTTATAAATCTTCACATTTTACGTATAAATCCTTACAGCACTTTGAGGAGTCACTATGGGCTTGGCTGGGTACTCCTTTAAATGCATGTCCAAACATGCTCTTGGTGAAAAGTAGGGTTTAAGGTCATGAAGTGTGTGTGTGTGTGTGTGTGTGTGTGTGTGTCTGTGTGTGTGTCTGTGTGTGTGTGTGTGTGTGTGTGTGTGTGTGTGTGTGTGTGTGTGTGGTAAGCTATTATGTAGTATCTGGTGCATTCTGGACTGTTTATATTATTATTAGGAATGCTTAATCTCAAATTGTGTGAAAAGTGGAGTGGTCAAAATTATTAGCCCCCATATGATTGTTTTTGCTTTTAAACACACACGACCAGCCTGTCACCTCTCAAGTCACACCTTTGCAGTCAGTTAGTGCCCAGACAACACCTGAACATCCCAGCAGCATTATCATGGTATACAGTATGGGCTGTTCTGCTGTCTCAGGCATAGGGAGCTAATTTGGGTGCATGGGATCATGAAAAAGAAAGATTATGTCGACACTTTGAGAGAAGACACCAAGACGTCTGCTCTTGGTGTAGGCTTAGGTCGCCACCAGGTCTTTCAGCATGATAATGACCCATGGAACCCCTGAGAGAGAGAGAGAGAGAGAGAGAGAGAGAGAGAGAGAGAGAGAGAGAGAGAGAGAGGGATAGAGAGGGAGAGAGAGAGAGGGAGAGAGAGAGAGAGAGAGAGAGTGTGAGTACCTGAAGTCACAGGACTGCGTCACCTCTGTGTAGTAGACTAGTGTAGTTGTTATTAAGTAGTATAGTTGTGTAGTGGTTATGGTAGTGTTGTGTAGTGGTTATGGTAGTGTTGTGTAGTGGTTATGGTAGTGTTGTGTAGTGGTTATGGTAGTGTTGTGGTGCTAACCTGAAGTGTTGGGACTGCAGCACCTCTGTGTAGTAGACTAGTGTAGTAGTGTTGACTAATGTAGTAGACTAGTGTAGTAGACTAGTGTAGTAGTGTTGACTAATGTAGTAGACTAGTGTAGTAGTGTTGACTAATGTAGTAGACTAGTGTAGTAGTGTTGACTAATGTAGTAGACTAATGTAGTAGTGTTGACTCATGTAGTAGACTAGTGTAGTAGTGTTGACTAATGTAGTAGACTAGTGTAGTAGTGTTGACTAATGTAGTAGTGCTGACTAATGTAGTACAGTAGACTAGTGTAGTAGTGTTGACTATTGTAGTAGACTAGTGTAGTAGTGTTGACTAATGTAGTAGACTAATGTAGTAGACTAGTGTAGTAGTGTTGACTAATGTAGTAGACTAGTGTAGTAGTGTTGACTAATGTAGTAGACTAGTGTAGACTAATGTAGTAGACTAGTGTAGTAGTGTTGACTAATGTAGTAGACTAGTGTAGTAGTGTTGACTAATGTAGTAGACTAATGTAGTAGTGTTGACTAATGTAGTAGACTAGTGTAGTAGACTAGTGTAGTAGTGTTGACTAATGTAGTAGACTAATGTAGTAGTGTTGACTAATGTAGTAGACTAGTGTGCTAACCTGAAGTGGTGGGACTAGACCAGCAAAACTCTTGTGAAAACATACCTTCAGCTAGTTTACCCAGCTGACGATGGTAATTCAGCTGGTTTTGCTTGTCATACCACCTCAAGCTGGTCATTTTAGTTGATGTTTCTGGTCTACATTGCATTGTTTTTACTGGCAATGCCAGTTTATGTTGGTCAGTCTAGCAAACCAATATGACCATCTCACACCAACAATGTCAAGCTTGGCAGGCTGGTCACACCAACATGACCACCAGCTTCCTCATATGGTCACGCCAGCATGTCCACCTGGTGGCCTAACCAGCTGCACCAACAAAGAGCAATAGCTGGAAGAAAACCAGCAAAGACCAGCCAAAACCAGCTACCAGCTACCAGCTTATAAACTGGTTTCTTGTTTTGTTTTCAGTAGGCCTAGGCATTCTGGGTGCAGCTCGGCAATGTGAGACAAAGGTGACTTTGAAGCCTTTATTTTAAAGGTGCAGTCAGGTATTGCAAAGGAAGTTGCATTTGTTTGCATTTTTAAATTTACATTTATTATCAGATGCTTTTGTACAAAAAACATACACTATATTTTAACCAAGGACCATTGAAACCTGACAGGTAGTTCAGCCTTCCCGTCAGTGTTCCCAGAGAAATTCCACACAGGGTTTTGTTTTTTTGATTGGGAAAGTTGCTGACTGCACCTTTAAGGTGAAATAGCATCATGTTCCTATGAAATGCAATACAGGACTCAGTAAAATGCACACCAAAAATACAACACCCCCCCCCCCCCCAGTAAACCTTCCTCATCACTGAGTCAGAATGCAAATGATCTCAAACAACATATCCACTTCATCCTGTAAGCACATAAACGGTGTCACATATCAGAATATAATAGAATAGAATATATACTTTTTTGATCCCGTGAGGGAAATTCAGTTCTCTGCATTTAACCGAATTAGTGAACACACAGCACACAGTGAACACACAGTGAGGTGAATCACACAACCCAGAGCAGTGAGCTGCCTGCCCAACCAGCGGCGCTCGGGGAGCAGTGAGGGGTTAGGTGCCTTGCTCAAGGGCACTTCAGCCATGGTGGACTGGTCGGGGATCGAACCAGCAACCCTCCGGTTACAAGCCCGATGCGCTAACCAGTACACCACGGCTGCCCATATCATGGGAACCTCATTACAGCATAGGAGGGGGGCGGGCCTGCATTTGATTGAAGGTATGCACGTTTACTGGAAGGAGCAGGTCAACTTCCTGAACACATCTCCAGGTTAAACATCACATTATTTACAATGAGCAGCATACCTGTCAGTCATCCAAGGCAATTCAGCTTATTTGCATTGATAGGCATGCAGTATAACCTGCATTTCATGACCAGAATTGCAAGGAACAGAACTCCAAACACTTAGAAAAGCAGTGTGAATTTAACCCTTATAAGCTCTTCGGGTCTGTGGGACCCGTTTTCAGTTTTCATCTTAAGAAAAGTGATACAAATAATTATTTTTTCAAACTGAGATTCATTGGCCTTGGCTCATTTTGTGTGAGGAACATAATTCAGGAAAAAAAAAAATTGAACCCCCCCTGCATCCCCCCCCCTGCACATTTCTATTACATACAGGGTCTTCGCGGGTCTACTGGACCCGGGGCTATAATGTGTGGAAATCATAGGTCCTGTGTTATCTCATTTCCCCTTTTAGGTTTCTGGGCCTGTGTACAGTATGTGTGTGTGTGTGTGTGTGAGAGAGAGAGAGAGTGAGTGAGTGAGGGAGAGAGAGAAAGAAAGAGAGAGTAAAGCAGGTAAATGGGCCCTTAGTGTGAGCCACCAGTGCAGTTCCCGCACAAGGTTGCAACATTGTTACAAAATTGGAGCACCCAACCCTAACCCAACCCCTAACCCAACAATATCTGCACCCATATTCCCACACATTTTACCATCTGTCCTGCGGGAATGAATACCACACAAGATGGCAAAGCGATACTCAGTTCAGACTACCTTAGAACTGATACTGGAAGAGACAGGGGGACTTGAAGATGATGCAGAGGAAGAGGTTTCAGAATCTGAGGATCATGGCAGATGTAGTGAGAAAGTTCGATTTCTAATAAATAATTCACTATAGTTCTGGAAAAACATCCTTCATTTGTACATTAGTTGATCATTGTCCAGTTATGGCTGTTTTAGGATGCATTTCCTAAGTTTGTTGCATTTGTGCAACAAAAACGAGTAGCACTTCTGTGCATAACCATGTGATTTAACAAAGGTAAAGGCAACAAATGTAACAAATGTTGTTTATATGACTTGCAAATAGGTTCAAGTAAACATCTGCTGAGAATTTTAACAAAAAAAGGTTTCAATATGTTGGATTAAAGACCCCAAAATGCCATGGGTCTACCAGACCCGGCAGGACCCCCTGTGTAACCAAAAAACGAAGATCCTATAAGGGTTAATGATGGGTAAAGTCAAACGAAACCTAATTTAATAACAACATGAAGTTAGTTTGCTAATGAACACCATCGGTAATATGATTCGTCTGCTCAATGCTCCCACAGGCAGCAGTTCACTCACAACAACTTGTTGACGGCAGCACATATTTTAGATTAGACTGTAAAATGTATAGTTCATGTATGTTCAATTATCTCTTTTATGTTAATCTCATATGTATCCCAAACCTGTTAATTTCATATGTATCCCAACCTACTTGGTCGACACAACAGACGCTCATCAGAAGACTGTGGTGGACAGTTGGAAATGTACATCTTGATTATTGAATATATCCCAT
This sequence comes from Sardina pilchardus, assembly GCF_963854185.1. Classification (NCBI taxonomy): domain Eukaryota; kingdom Metazoa; phylum Chordata; class Actinopteri; order Clupeiformes; family Clupeidae; genus Sardina; species Sardina pilchardus. The sequence continues at coordinate 3,507,878 of NC_085015.1, read as the reverse complement.
GCCATGTGCTGTAAATTTTCTTATGAATTAATCTGATTCTCTTTATACAATCAACGACTGCCAAACTGGTTTGTCTAGGATTTATAACTTACCAACAAAATGTTTTTGGTTTTGGAATTTTTAGTTTTTTTGGTTTGTTCTTTAGTCAAGGTCTCAAATGACGTGACCTGATTTTCTGATTGATTGACTGACAAAGGCAGTTTGTCAAAGAGGATATAGTTGATTTTGTGAGTAGAGTTACCAGAAGAATGTTTTGCTTTCTGGGAAACATAGCAACCACATTCCCAAAACTTCAGAAAAACTGGTTCCGCTCGACAGGAAAACTTCTCCAGCCATTCCTATGAAAGGCAGGGGAAGCAGAGAGGTGGTGTGTGCACACAGATGCTGAGGGGAAGCTACGCTCAATATCACCAAGAAGACACCAAGAGAAGCACCACGAGATAAGACCATTTACCACACCACTGGGTAAGTCATTTTTCCTCATGTTTAATTAATAGTCCCATAATAATTGTGATAATAATAATAGCAATTCACATACTGTACTACTACTGCTGCTACTACTGCTGCTACTATTACTACTACTACTACTACTACTACTACTACTACTAATACTAATAATAATAATAATAATAATAGTAATAATAATAATAATAATAATAATTTAAACCTTAACAGTCAAACTAGCTCAAATAATGATTTGATATTTATAACTCAATCCTTGAATCAAATATAACATTCATGTTATTTTTTCAAAGATAACTCAAAGATAAATGACATAGTATTACCAAGATTCTCGTGGTCCTCTCGTGATCATTAGAACAATTAAACTGTTTTGATTAGTTTCATGTACGGAGAATGCTAGTTGCATTGAAATGCCAATACACAGTGTGGAGAAAGGAAGGAACTTTATCAGGATGCATAATATCCTGGATCCATGAAATAGCTGGCCTTTAAAAAACTGTTTCTAACTGTTGTTTAGAGTGTGTCTAATTAGATTGATCCCATAGACTTTATGAATATTTTAAGGTAATCGGTTTCTTGATATCCATGTCCTGAGTTCATTCCACCTGTCCAGGTTTACAATGTTGTGTGATGATGTCATTTCCTGTCCCAGGGTGTCATTCGCTGTGCCCGCCGTGCCCTCATGGCTCCCCCGTCGTGCCTCCTGCAGCTGCTGCTGCTGCTGTTGGCATCTCCCCTGGCGCTGGTCCACGCCTGCCGCACGGGCACGTACACTGAGTGCCAGCGTGCCCCCTTCGTGCCCGGCCACAACCTGGTGGGCGAGGGCTTCGACGTGGCGAAGCTCCAGCGTAAAGGGGCGTACGTAGTGGACATGCAGACGTACCGAACCCCCAACAACACCTGCACCCTGTGTGCCAACCCGCTGATGGCCAGCCAGCTGCAGAAGCTGCCCGTGTCCGTGCTGGACTGGCGCGCCTACAGCAGCTGCAGCCACAGGCTCCACAGCGCCACCTACAGCTCCGTCAGCTCACTGCTGCACAGCTCCTCCTCCACCATCCAGAACGACTGGACTGTGGGCCTGGACCTGTCCAAGGTCAAGGTCAACCTGCAGCTTTCAGGGACCGACTCCGCCGACCACGCTTTCGCCTCATCCAGACTGAGGGTGGACAAAAGCACCTTCAGCTGCCATCAGCTCTCCTGTTCCCATTACAGGTCAGTATCCCCAACCTGTTAATCTCATATGTATCCCAAACCTGTTAATCTCATATCTATCCCCAACCTGTTAATCTCATATGTATCCCAAACCTGTTAATCTCATATGTATCCCAAACCTGTTAATCTCATATCTATCCCCAACCTGTTAATCTCATATGTATCCCAAACCTGTTAATCTCATATCTATCCCAAACCTGTTAATCTCATATCTATCCCCAACCTGTTAATCTCATATGTATCCCAAACCTACTTATCTCATATGTATCCCAAACCTGTTAATCTCATATGTATACCAAACCTGTTAATCTCATATGACATATGCATCCCTAATCTGCTTATCTCATATATTATTCCAAATAAGTTTCTCCAACATAATCATCTCATATCAAATACGTATCGCAAACCTGATAATCTCATATCACATACGTATCCCAAACCTATTAATCTCATATCACATACATATCCCCAATTTGCTAATCTCATATACCATTCCAAATCAGTATCTCCAACATAATCATCTCATCTGATTATACAAATTACAAAGTGTCCTCACTCCTCAACCTCTCATATTCATGAAATTGACCTTGACCAGAATATGGATACTGTACAATGTTGTCTACACTGTTGTCCTCATATCGTCTCAACTTGTAAGTTTTCTTGGTTGGAAAAAAAAACAAAAAAAACAATGGAACAGTTCTGCAATGTGCCCCTGCTTCATTAGAATGTTCTGCCAATTCTTCTTCTTCTTCTTTGTTTGTTTGTTTGTTTGTTTTGTCTAGTTACCGTGTGCGCAGTGCCCCACCGCTCAGTCCTGACTTCCGTCGGGCGTTAGCAGCCCTCCCGCGGGACTACTCGTCCAGTTCTGCAGAACAGTACCGACGCCTCCTCAGCGTCTTCGGCACCCACTACATCCAGCGCGTGCGTCTCGGCGGACGCCTCAAGCGCCTCACCTCCATCCGCACCTGTCTCATCACCCTCAACAGCTTGACCAGCAGCAAGGTAACATCTCCTCTCATAGCACTACCTCAGACAATGGCACTCAATTATGCACTTATTACACTCATGTATGCACTTATTGCACTAATTTATGCACTTATTACACCCATTGATGCACTTACTGTACTGTGGCTTTTTATTTGTTGTTAGAAATGCTCTTAAAAACCTAAATGTTTTTCTTTTCCATGTTGGAAGTCGCTTTGGTTAAAAAGCGTCAGCCAAATGTAATGTAATGTAATGTAATGTAATGTAATGTAATAGGTGAAGAACTGCCTGAGCGCGGGCCTGTCCGTGGGTCTGGGCCTCCTCAACGGCTCGTCCTCCAGCTGCTCTCAGATCATCAACAACCAGGACAGTGCCGCGGGGTACAGCGTGGGCTTCCTTGACCACCGCACCGATGTTTCCGGGGGCAACGGGTGGCTGGGGCAGTTCTCCATGACCCGGAACGACTCCGCAGGGTTCCACAGCTGGCTCCAGAGCCTGAAGACGAACCCGGACCTGGTCTCCTACTCCCTGCTGCCTCTGCACGAGCTCGTCGCCGACACCGACGTCAAACAGAACCTCCGGAACGAGATCCGCAAGTATCTCTTGGCCCACGCGCTGAGGAAGACGGCGACGACGACGATGCCGACGTGCAGCGCTCGGCCCAACGTCTCCCCGGACTGCTGTCCGCAGCGGATCGCCCGTGGCCGGCTGGTGGTGACGGTACTGCGAGCGCGCCGCCTGAAGGGGGATCGGTGGGGGCGGACCGAGGGCTACGTCAAGCTGTGGTACGGCAGCAGCTACCAGCGCTCGCGCATGATCCGCTCCAACTACCCGACCTGGAACCAGCGCTTTGACTTCGGCTACGTGGACACCACCCAGCTGCTCCGGCTGGAGGTGTGGGACGAGGACTGGGGTCGAGACGACCGGCTGGGGCGCTGCAACGTCTACCTGCAGCAGGGGACGCACAGCCGCAGCTGTCGGGTGAAGCGTGGCCCGTTCTACTTCAAGTTCACGCTCACCTGTGACCCACACCTGACGGGATCCAGGTGTGAAGTGTACTCCCCCCAGCCTTAAACAGGGTGTGTGTGTGTGTGTGTTGTCCCAGCTTCAAGCATGCATGTCTGTCAGGGGTGGCTCAAGAGTTGCTCAGGTAATAATTAACTAACAGCTAATTGAATCTTAACGAGTTAATTAGGCTCATTATGGTTGATTGAGTTATTGGGGTTGTCATGGTGATAAATCACTTGATTAGGTTTATGGTTGATTAAATGGTGATTGTAGGGGTTGTAGGTGAAATGGTAGTCATAGTTAAGGGAATTTAAGGTATGATCTATGAGGTGAGGAAGAGAATTCCAATAAATTGCTATTTGATTGATAATATGTCATGTGTAGGCTACCTCCTCTTACTGTATGATGGATCAATGGGCAATTTAATTTATCTGGAATTCTGTTAATTATTACACATGTGATACAAATATACTTTGGGGGCAATCTGGTTTCTAACTTTGAACTTGAATAAATGTCTTTAAATATCATCATTCTGTTTTGGACATGGTGCCTAAAACTGTTCCTAAAATGATAAATAAATAAGATAGATCAATTTCATAGCAATGTTCTGATAATATACTAATATGTGTATGTGACTTCAAAAGTGAAACCATAAAACATTCCAGAATGTCCAGTCTGGAGTCCAGTCCATGGAGGTATTATATATAACTGGAGAGAGTGACTAAGTCCCGCCCTCCATACAAATGAATGGCCGATGCTAGGCTAGTAAATCCGGCCAATTTTCGTCAACGCCATATTGAACACTGGAGCTCCGATCCAGCGCCAGTCGGCTCTGACCATGCGCAAAGTTCCCAAGCTGGAAATTACGCATGGACCTACATTGATTTCTATTGGACATTCTGGAAAAAAAGGAGTCATACTCCAGTTCAGAGGGTGGCGATAATGCACATACCTTGCTTGCCGCGTAACTACAAGCAGAAAAAGTTGCTCGGGAACGCACACCTGAGTCCAGTGGAGTGTCGCACAGAGTAGTGATTGGCTGTAGGTACCCGTCCACCAACATGTACGCGCATGACAGCTCGTGCCCAACACGGATTTTCGTGCACGGAGCTGGTTCTAAATGCTCCATGAAGCGCCATACTTGAAAATGGCGCTTGCTAACTTGCCGAAGCTAATCAACACGGGCTTGACCCCCTGGTCCAGTCACAGCGGCTTCTCCCAACTCAGCTCCGCCACCACCTCCTCTAGCCAATCACATTCCAGCTCCACCCTCTCCAGGTAGTAGCAGACCAATCAGAAGCCAAGTAGGAGGTGGAGTGACAGCCAGTCATGACTATGGACTGTATAGATGGGCGGCACACACACAGTCACACAGTCACACAGTCACACACACACACACACACACACACACACACACACACACACACACAAACAAATAGCCAATCGTCAAGCCTAAATCAACTCCTCTGTCAACTGCCCCGTGCATCTATTATATATTTGTATTAAAAATGGACTCAACTTGGACATCACCCAGCAGTGACCGTTTATTCTGAACTCCCCCTAAAAAGGAGTCCTCACCTCTGGACTCTTTCTGTCCCGTCGGTTTATGTTCTCGCGCTGTTGTGTGGACTCTTGTCTTAAGAATATTTGGACACATTTTTGTCCTGGGCCTGGGACAAGTGCATAATGACCTTACTGTACAGATTAAACACACACACACACACACACACACACACACACACACACACACACACACACACACAATATATAAAGTAAACAAACAAACACACAAACAAACGCACACACACACACACACACACACACACACACACACACACACACACACACACACACACACAGAGAAATAGACAATCTTCTAGCCCACAGTAGATCAACTCCTGTCAACTGCCAACATGTATTTGTTGTATATTTGTATTAAAAGTGTATATTTTATTGTTCAGACTGTGGTTTTATAAATCTTTACAACACTTTGAGGAGTCAGTATGGACTTGGCTGGGTGCTCATCAAAATGCATGTCCAAACATGCTCTTGGTGAAAACTAGGGTTTGGTCCTGGTAGCACATTTATGATGCAACATAATACATCAGTCTGAGCTGCTAGAAGAGTTGAAGCTGTTATTGCTGCAAAAAGGGGACTGATGTCATATATATTAATGAATATTAAATGCTATGGATTAAGAATGGGATGTTACTTAAATACATATGCGAGTCAAGGCAGGTGACCCAATACTTTGGCAATATAGTGTACATAGCTGGGGTCGACTCCATGTATGTGCCATTTTAAAATAAGGGTGGTCAGTAAGGATTGGAACATATGCGGAATTCAGCTCCGTCCAGCTCCGTACCTGACAAATAACATAATAGCTAGACAGCTCCGTACCTGACAAATAACATAATAGCTAGACAGCTCATTGTGCGATTATGGCATGGAATTAGCACTTTGGTAGCATTACAGTAGCTTGGATTCATGGAGCAATGAGCATATAGCACCAGAATAGCATTAACCATAGCATTATTTACCACCTAGCAAAAAAGCTATGGCAGAATTGCATACCAAATTATCAAATTACATCACAACATTAGCTAAACAAATCCCACTATCAGTAGCTTTAAATCAAATGTAAGGACACATCTATTTTCTTTTCTTTGGCCTTTAATGTCCATTAATTCCCTCTTTATTTGTTTATTTATCTTATTTCAATTTATCTTCAGCATTATATTAACCAACATCTTTAAACATACTGTACATTCTGCTCTAGGCTTTTAGTAGTAGTATTTTTGGTAACCATATCTTCTTTCCTCATATCTACAATCACAATCAGTTTATCATTATCATGGAGTGTGTTGCAATATACCATTTCACCACTAGATGGGAGAATCTCCCCCAATAATTAAACCAAGAAAATCCGCAATGTATCTTTAACGCAGTCAGAATTGTCAGTGTGAACCACTGAATAGACTCAAATTAGGTATTGTATGTAGGCTATGCCATTTAAGACAATCAAATGAGATATTGCAAGTATATCATTTAATTAAGACACTGAAATGAGATATTGCAAGTACATATAGGCCTACAATTTAAGACAATCAAATGAGGTATTTTAAGTACATAAGTATGGCATTTAAGACACTGTGTTTGTTTTCTTCTCATGCACTGATCCAGAGTCACAAGTGTAAGACACTTTTGAAACATTTCATACACTCATGGAAAAGTATGTTCCAAGTCCACCAAGGCAAGGACGTGCATGCTCTCTATTTTTTCCTGTAAGGGATGTTCCAAAGTCTATCAAGGGATGCGTGCGTCACCCTGCTATCAAATGTCTGATCAAAGTCTGTAAGGTATAAGCTACTGCCTCACAGTCAACCCTCTCTATCTAACTTCCTCGTCTGCTCCTGAACCAGTGAACTATACTTACTGCGTAGATGAGTAGGTAAGTACAAAAAACATTCATTTATCTCAGAATGTTTCTGTGGCAGCCTGATGTTTATGGTAATAGTTCAATGCATGTCATTATATAGTGTCTGAATACTGAACATTCTCTTAAACATACTGGCAGAGAACGTAGGCCCAAAGATGTTTGACAACTTGGACGTGGCAAACAGTGTCACAACTGAAATGCACAATTTGTTTGGCTTCCAAGAGCCTGGCTCAAATCAGAACTGTTAGCAGGGTTGAAAAGTAAAGGTCATTTAAGACAGCGTATTTGTTTTGTTACCATGCCCTGGTCTACAGACACAAGTGAGACCATTTTGAAGCATTTCATACACCCACGGTAATGACCGCTTACAGAAAATAACTGTTAAGATATTTTGTACAAGGAAATATTACTGTAGGCTACTGTATTACTGCAGTTAGCTTTTGTAATGGATGTTCCAAAGTCTATCAAGGAATGGGTGCGTCACCCATGTCTGATCAAAGTCTGTAAGGTAGGCTACTGCTTCTGCTCGTAAACTTATTTATTTAGCTTCACACTATACTTACTGCGTAGATGAGTACGGCAAACATTAATTTATCTCAGAATGTTTCTGTGGTAGCCAGCTGTTTATAGTAATAGTTGAATGCATGTTGTCATATAATGTCTGAACACTGAACACTTACTTAAACAGACTGCCAGGGTAAATAAGCTGTGACGTGGCAAACAGTCTTAAATACGCCATTGTTAACACCTTGTTAATAAAATGGCTGACAGCTGGGTTTATTGCACTGTCAAATGCAACCTTGTTAATATGCGACATCTAAACAAGTTAATATCTGAAAAAAAAGGAAGCAATTATAATTGCATTACTGTAACATGAAATCTCTTGGCTTTCTATGGGGAACAGTGATACTCTTCCTGGCTACGTTCTATTTGTGACAGACCTTTGGCTAACAGTATCTAAGCTGATACTAAATGCTTATTTAAAAGAAAAGTGGTCAGACAGTTTAGAGGCTTTTGCATCTGACCCCTCATTGATTCAAATGCCTGGATTTTTGTTCATGAACCAGATTAATGACAAAAACTCAGATTTAATCTGTCTTCTTCGACTGCAAATGGTCTAAAGCCTAGCTAGTAGATTCTTGATTAGAAGGTTTTATTGCATTTTTCTAATTATTGCTTGCTTTGTGTCCCTAACCCAGATTGTCAATGAAGAAAGCTGACTCAATGGAAATGATTGGGAACTTTTCTGGAAAGTGAGTTGTGTAATCCGCATGCTTAAAGTTGTCTTCAGACAAATGGGTCAAGGGTTTAAAGGATGACAGAAGCAGCCAATGTACCATTTTAAACATTTCAGGAGTCCCCAAGACTTCAACCTTTCCAGTGGCATGGAGTACCTGGGTGGCATCTGGGCAACTTCATCCATGAAAGGCCTTTGGCATATTGGACGCTGGTTTGGAATGGAGAGAACTCAGTAAGACATTTTGAAATATTACATTGAAAGAACAGTTTGTCCCATTAATTATAGCTCCTGTGAAGGATTAACAAATTGTAATAAGAGAAAGTTTATAAGACAACGAGGACAACGAGAGATATAAATTCGGAGAAGGGGGAAGAAAAGGTGCAACTCTGTTTCCTTCATGGTGCATTTCCTTTTTGTTTTTTAAAAATCATATGTTTATTTTTTTTCCCTTTTGCAGGCTGAAGGCTTCAGGCAGAGCGTATCTGCATCAGCGCAAACGTACGTAAAGCAACAAGATAAAGGCCAATGGCCAAAATATCAACGGCATCAGCCAAAATATCAACGGCATCAGCCAGAATGTAACAGCAGAATGCAACCGCATCGGCCAGAATGCAGCGGCCAAACTAGAGGATGATGTTCAGCATCCTTCTACAATAGAAGCGCCATAGCTGCTGACCAATCAACAGCAAAACATGCACATGTGCACACATGTGCAGAAGAGGAGGAGAATGAGATCAGGACAAACTTTGACATCTCAAAAGACCGCCTTTTAAGAAGTGACCTGATTATCAAGAGAGTATACAGGTGTGTGTGTGTGTGTGTGTGTGTGTGTGTGTGTGTGTGTGTGTGTGTGTGTGTGTATTTGTAGGCCATACTTTCTTGCAGCAAGGAGGAGAATATACCTCTGTGTGTGTGTGTGTGTGTGTGTGTGTGTGTGTGTGTGTGTGTGTGTGTGTGTGTGTGTGTGTTTGTGTGTGTTAAGCCAACTAATGCTCCGATTCATGATAGTCCTCTCTTTTTGTCCTTGTTTTTTTGTTTACTGCCATGATATTGTAATACTGCCAGGGTAGTTAGCAGCTCTTGTAGATAATTGATCACTCTAAACAGCTTTGACGCTTTAGGTTGTGTACCGAGTCTAGTGAGTTTGCGATGGACAGCAGTGCTGAATTTGAAGTGGTTCTTCTGTCATTCCGTGCTGATCTCCGGTTCTATGGTTCTCAGGTCACTCACGTGACTCGCTGGCCAGGGTTCTACATCCTGCAGTGGCGTTACCATGGCAGCGCGGCAGCGGCCTGCTCGAGCCTGATTGGATGACATGCTGCAGGATTCTCTACTACACCGGAGTGCCTACAGTCCCAAGACGTCAGGTCAGAATACTACACAACACAAGCTTAACTTAGCTTAACAGCACACAAGCTTAACTTAGCTTAACAGCACACACTACACAAGCTTAACTTAGCTTAACAGCACACACTACACAACTGTATTATCTTAACAGCAACACAACTACACTACACTTCTGTATTAGCTCAACATCATACACTACACAACAACATTAGCTTAACATCATACTGTACACTACACAACTACACTACTCTGTATTAGCTTAACATCATACACTACACAACAACATCTTAACAGCATACACTACACAACTACACTACACTTCTGTATTAGCTTAACATCATACACTACACAACAACATTAGCTTAACAGCATACACTACACAACTGAATTAGCTTAACAATCACTAAATAATGACTAGTACTAACATGAAAAATTGTGCCTTCACCTCTCTCTCCTCTCCCTCCTCTCTCTCTCTCTTGCTCTCTCTTGCGCTCTCTCTCTCTAGCCAATTACAGTCCAGCTACACCCTCTCCTCTCCGACCAATCAGATGCAGTAGGAGGTGGAGTGACAGCCAGTCAGGACTATGGAAGACTGATAGAATCAGGGGGTCAGGATTTGACTAGCTTCGCCGATTAGCAAGGCACTTCCTCGTCGCCATTTTCCAGAAATACATCATGTCCGGTGCCGTTTTCCCTGCGTTTTCCTCATGCTGATTGGTGGCTGTTCCACTCTCAGCTCATGCACAAGCTTAGTGTGGGCACGAGCTCTCCTTCTGTACCTTACGTCAATCAGTAACCTGGCACTTAATTGGCTAAGTAAAAAGGCACCGGAAACAAGCCCCTTGAAACGCCATGTTGAAGCCTGAAAAAATCGTTCAATTTTGGCACTTTTCACTAGCCTAGCATTCCCATTGAAATGAATGGGGGCGGGACTTGTTCACTTTCTCCAGTTCTTATAATACCTCCATGGATAGAATCAAATGAACTGTATATGGGCGGCTCTCACTCACACACACACACGCACACACACACACAGCCAACCTTCTAGCCTAGATACAAAGATACAAGGAGGTTTATTTGTCACATACATATAAATACTACATGTAAAACTTTTGACATGTTGTTTGTATTGTATTATATTGTTTGTATCGTATGGTAAATGTATTTGTTGTATATTTATTTGTATTAAAAATGTATATATTTTTGTGCAGACTGTGGTTTGGTGGCTGTTCTATACATCTTTGCACAACACACTGAGTAGCCAGTATGGAATGGACTGGTTCCCCTAACTCAAAGTGCTTATATGAAAAGCAATACCTAAATATTTCCAGAAAATTCCGAAATCTGTTTCCAAAACATGTTTGTGGTGAAAAGTAGGATTTGATCCTGGTAAAAATGCCAACTCCAACACAGAATTTAATTAATATTGTGAGCTTCTGATTCTGGGACATGAAGATGCCATTTAGTGTTCAAAAGTATGGGATCACTTAAGGTCATGAAAACCAAAATGCTAAACATGAAAACATGACATTCTTTTATGCTAAAGACAAGTCTAAGAAATGTGAAAAAAAAAAAAAAAAAAAAAAAATCCCCAGGCACAGTCTAAACGGGCAGACGTTGTTGTTGGTGGTGGTGGTGTGTGTGTGTGTGTGTGTGTGTGTGTGTGTGTGTGTGTGTGTGTGCTGATGTAATGTGTAAAAGTGAATGTCCCTGTTTAACTGTGGCCCTGTGTGAAGGCTCCAGTTCAGGTGGTGAGAACGTGATGTGTCACTCAAGGTAATGATGCATGGGACAACTTTTTGAGCAGTGCTGCTAGGCAACCACATAACCAGTTCCATTTATTCTGATTGGATGATCATGACAATTTACTGGTGATGACAGCTCTCTAGAACAGAAATTGTTGCCATACATGCGCCTTTTTAGTTTCAACAATTTACATCTAAACTGATGTTAGATAATTTTGTATGTTTGTTCGCAAATAAAGACAGGAACCAGTGAATTTAAAATGACAATTACAATTGTATTATCTTTGCAAAGAGAGAGAATGGTACAGGGATGGGCAACTGGCGGCCCGCGGGCCACATGCGGCCCGCCTCCTCACTCAGTGCGGCCCGCGGATGATCATTTTTACTGTGATTAAAAATGCGTGTTTTTTTTTTTTTTTTACCGCACCGTCATTGTAATTATACTGTTCGCCGATAGTTAGCGCCTCCTATGCAAACCAGGTCGGGCCCTCGGACCTTTCCCATCGCTGAGGAAAAACAGTGCACACATGGAAGAAAAGTAGAAAACTCATTTAGAAAACCGTAGGCTACCTTTCAGTCAAAATCGGAAGCAGTGTCTGTTCATGGAATGGTAAGGCAAACCCATGTCAAGTTTTGCTAGAAACTAGGCTATATCAGCCATGAAAGATTTAAATTTAAGTCGCCACTACACTACAACACCTTGCGAAAAGTTATCAGAAGTAGCCTGCCCTACACACACGGAGCTTCTCGTCCGCTGTCGTAGACGACCTCAAATCAAAAGTAGGCTAGCCTACACTAAAAATAGCGACTAATTGTCAGAACTACACAGGAATCCGTCTTTTGCTGTTTCGCTTGAGCTTGCCAAAGCAAAGAAGCTATATCAGATGGCGAAATTGTTTGGGTGCGTATAGTGGAGGTAAAAACTTCGAAACGGTATTTGTCCCGACGCACGGTGACGCGCATATTGTTGACATTCTGATAATGTCGAGGGGGGGAGCTGAGACAAATCATGTATGACTGCAAGTAGGCCTACTGTAGCTTACTTTTTGGCGTTGGATGAGTACAGATGTGATGGATGTTACATGTTACATCTGTACTCTCATTATGGACGTTAGGAAATGTCTATAAATTCTTAAAAATGGAGTGGGAGCATAAATGCATTGAATATGAGGCGTGTTGCACTTCATGATGGGCCATTGTTTTTCAGTTCTGTGCCATCATTGAATGGTGATTTATGTGAGCCCTTTGCACTGAAAATAATAGCCTACTTATCACTGGCTGTAAAATATTTGTATTTGTTGTTAGGGAGTCTATGTTAAAAATGCATTTGAGCATGAAAATTGACATATTTCATTCTTATTCAGAATTATTTTGCAGCATCAGATGTGCGGAAGTGCGCGGCCACATTTGGCCCTCTGATGGTGATGATAAAAAAAATGTGGCCCTCTTAGTCATGAAAGTTGCCCATCCCTGGAATGGTACAACACAATATGGTTCACATCAGACTCTGATTAATTATGTCCAGAGTTTACGCATATTAGGGTCTCTAAGATGCACTTTGCCACATATTTTCACATGGTTGAAACTGCAAAACTTAGCCCTGGCTTTTGTCCAGCCAAACATGTGTCATGGGGAATATTTCAAACAGAACATTACTTCTGATACAATAACAAATAGGCTACGGAACTTGCGGTCAAAACTTTGGGTTTAGGGAAACTTTCATTTCCCCTGTTAAATCAGGTGCCTTACACAGACCAATATTTTGCTAAATATATCAAGACATTTCTGATACACAATAGTATAAAAAGATTGCTGGTACACAGGAATACAAAAGAACACATTGTTCTACCTTGCCTAATTTGCATGTTCAGGGTTTGACACTCAACCTTCACAATACTCAGGTTCCTCACCTCCACAACTCATCCCTTTTTTTATTATTTTATTTTATTTTAACTGAAATGGACCTTATTTAAGTTAAACACTATTATTAAGTATTATTAAATACAGATTAGCCACTTGCGTCCGAGTCACCTCACCTCCTCCAGGCCCAGGAATAGCTCACTTACGAAAAGACAAACATCACAGCGGCCTCTAGTGGTGAAAATGCGAAATGAAGCAATGGGCTGCTCTGGCCTGTTTGAGCACGCTTTCAACCTATGGTGAAAAAAAAGCAATAGGCTAGTGTCAAAACCTTTAAACATAACGTTCACTCTTTCTTACTTTCTCTGAGGGCTTGATCACAGAAAATGCTTGTCCTGAGATGAAAATGCATAGTGATTTAACCTACGCTTACAGTTTAGAAAGCTGAAAAGTTGTTCTGTACAATGCCCTTCATGCATCTCTCTCTCTCTCTCTCTCTCTCTCTCTCTCTCTCTCTCTGTCTCTCTCTCTCTCTCTCTCTCTCTCTCTCTCTCTCTCTCTCTCTGTCTCTCTCTCTCTCTCTCTCTCTCTCTCTCCCTCCCCTCCCCTCTCCTCTCACATTGACACAGTAAATGGTGCATGTGTGGTTAAAACAGCATACGGATTTGTTTTGTTCTCTCTTTTCTTGCATCCATTTCCAAACTGGCTCAACTGCATTCTAGCCTACGCCCACCTTTCCCTACCTGGCGTGCATCATGCTTCCTGTTGTTACTGTAAGAACACCTGAGGAAGTGAAGAGCGTTCGCCATTTTCTCCTTTTCCAAGTGCGTATGAGGTTTTATGCAATCCTGTAAATCTTTTGGGAACGGACGGTAGCCTAATCATTTGTGGTCAGAGACCCTTTACCTGAAATGTTATAAGTTTGATATGTTTTGTTAATGAACAATCGTGTAATTCAGTGGCTGCTGCTACTCCGTCTCGGTGCCTGTAGCTTGGACCAAGTTGGTCGAATAGTAGCCTAGTCAAACCATTTTGGTATCGAAGTAGGCTAGGCTAGTGGTGGCAATGGGATTGGTTAAGTAGGCTAATAATTTACCTAAATAAATAGAAATTGGTGTCTGCGTGCAACGAATAGCCGTTGTCCGATCTACATTTGCCGTATAAATTAGCTCTGTCTGGACATGTTAGCCCATTAAGGCAGCAATAAGACCTTTAGCCGGACGTGTCATAGGATAGGAAAACAGCCTGCTAATATCTAATATTCCTTGTTTGCACACATTGCAGCGCAAGTAGGCTACAAGACTGGGGCCAGAAGAAGACGTTATGGAAAACCCCCTGGATAATTTCACCAGGTTAGACAATTTGCATTCATTTTGACAAACTGCTTATTCAGTAGGCCTATTCATAGTTAAGGTAGCCTATAGTTAAACCTAGGAGGTTTTTTTCATTGTAAACCAACAGTTTTTTGCTCACAGAATATAGGGCTATTACAAGTCAACAGCACAACGTCGTTTCGTGATATGCATAGGGAGGGAAAGTGAAAACCAGCGCCCCAAGTGGTTGCGTTCCTATCGAAAAGCAGCTCCAATGTTAAGTCCCATAGACCGACTTTTAAAAAAAATACTACGCAGCTATACCAGCGATCTTATCCACTAAAAATATTTTTCAGTCTTCACACTGTAATAATCTACTAACTGTGAAAATATCAGACCCTATTTCGCCTTAATTAAAAAAAACGTAATTGCTCGTTTCATTTCATAAATGGACTACAACTACAAGTGACGTGACACCCTTCCACGACGTTACTCGCCTAGCATGGTTTGTTTATTAGCCTGTTAGCTAGTTGGTTAGTTAGTAGACAATCACACTTACTGCCAGCTCTTGTGTGAGTAGGAGCACAACACAAGTTATCCCAACATAAAGGTAATTACCACGCGGTTTACATCGCTCTGTTATTACAAAAATATGTAAAGCCAGTTCAGCAAATTGCCGTTTTGATCGGTTGGAGATGAAGCGCCCAAACTGGTGACGTCAAATGCTACTGTAGCTAGTAGGCTACTGTAGTTCGTTATCACCATGTTACAAACAAACTGAAAACAATTAAACTGATCCTAAAAAATAAAGTATGACCACTAGAAGCAATAGAGCTGACCTAAATGCATAGCATATTGAATGCATTTAACTAAGTTCCCATCATGGGCCGAGATATATTTTTTCTAAAAGAAAATCCCATCCCCTCCCGCTAGCCTCTAGGAACGCAACCACTAGATGGCGATGAGATTACTTTCCCTCCCTATAGATATGCATTCGTCATTCGCCTACAAAAAAGCCATCTTTGCCCAAATAAGGAGATCTGGTATCTTGAGACAGACTCAAAAAGTTATGGATGGATTTTGATTAAATTTTCAGGAAAGGTCTAAAATGACCCAAGGAAAAACGATTAGCCTATATTTTAGGAGTGATCTATATGTGACGTTCCACGGCAAAACCAGTCGCTTGTCGCAACAGGCGTTTCTGAGAAAAATGGCCATTTATGTCACTTGTGCTAAAATCGTGGATTTTTTTTTGTAAGTGTTTTGAAACAGTGGGAGGTCTACACTGTACGGTCGTGAATACATTTCGCCGAAAAACTGACCTTTTGTAGTCTAAAAACGTGAGTTTGTTGAGGTGAGAAAGTTAGAGGAAGCAGGAAGTTAGGCGTCTCGTTTTTTTGCCCCTCTATTCCAATATTTACGGTAAGCGCACTCATTGACAACCACCAAGCCATCCGCGTGCTATGTCGTTGATACAAGTACCGTAAAACGTGTAATAGCGGCGACCTTACAAAGCGTTCGTGAGTGTTGAGCCGACGGTTAACTTCAGAGGCAGATTTCTCCGTTTTTCTATTGGCATGACAGGATGAACTCAACTCCTTTGAATGTTTATATTTCAGTAATATGACGTTCAATTCATTAGATATAGGTATCGTTTTGAAGGTTGATTATGCCCCTTCCTGAAAACGTAATAACTAGAGATGCACCGATTGCAATTTTTTGGCCGATTCCGATTTCCGATTTTTCATAGAATTTGACCTGCCGATACCGATTTTAGCCGATTCCGATTTGCATCTTCTAACCACTTTACAGCACACAAAAATAGTTATTTTCTATCCTTTCTTTAATACCACATGTTAATATAGAAATGTAATCAACTTATCAATGGCTGGTAAAAAAAATGTGAATAGACAGATTCTTCTTCAAGTCTTCTTCAGCTGCAGTATTCCCAGTGTGGGACATTCATTTCACACACTACTAATAGAAATGCACTGTAGGACTACTATTTTTTTCTTCTCACATACAATATCCAACTGTAAATATCTTCAGAATACTGATAAGTGTATAACTGGAAAGTTTGGTGTATAGGTGCTACATAGGCTGAGATGTTGGAAAATTACAAAAAACAAATTTTGAGATAACAGCCTTGAAACACAGCCAATGGCATGCATACTCAGTCTACTACACTCTTCTTTGAACTTTCGCGATTGCTTGCGGATACAAAGGAAGTGTCCATATTTGGATGGCATAACGTCATGCAGGAGAAACACAGCTTTCCAACGACACCACACATGATATGTTTTGTATCACGGTCGCGGTAGTGTATGACATGTTAGAATGCTTACTTTTGGCGAATTTAGAAGAAATATACAGGCGTGAGTAGACAAAAGGTAATGAAATAAACCTCTAAATGTCTAAATCGGACTTTGTTGTTGTATTAGTGTGAAAGAATACATGCTAAGGTGGCAAACCGAAGCAAAACGATGTTTATTCCTGCCGTGGCTATGTTGCTGCTTGTTGACAGCGCTTGTGGTTCAGCTGTGAGCACGCAATTAGCGGCAAGGACGGCCGGTGATGTGCGCTGTTTACGTAACCTGAAGTGACAGCTTAGTAAATTCCATGCAATATGGCAAAGCACAGCATTCGCTGCATAGAAAAACTCAGCATTAGCGCTTTATACAGTCCCGAGTGTTAGCCTTTGCTAGCTTCATCAAACTTTGCTAACTCAGCTGTGTGATGTTGTTACAAGTAGGTGCGAGTGCATTTGACCGGCATAAAATCGGCATGTCTCAGACTGACCGGCCGGTCGCCGGTCGTGGCCGATCACGTGAAAATCGGCCAATTCTGATCGGCGGCCGATCGATCGGTGCATCTCTAGTAATAACTTTGATTTTGAAAATGTGGACATTGTGACTGATTTCGCCGTGGAAGGTCACCTATCACCGTCTTGATCCAGAAGAAGGCGGTTATGTTTTCGCTTGACTGAGAACAATTGAGATCAATGTTTTGTCCCCACCCTTGCAATTTCAGTGATTAAGTGATTTTAGTGCCACCTGTGGTTAGTCTACAAAACACATTCTCAATAGATCTCAATGGTGTATTTTGCCCATGTTCAGGGTGGGAAATGGAAAAGAAAGATTTGCATAGTCAAATTGCTAAAAGAGTAATGGAGAATAAAGAAAAAAATATTTAAAAAAAGTTTTACTGTTTTGGTACGGGAATGGGCCAGCGCTGACCCATCTCCGGTGCAGAGCCATAAAACGAATCCTGACCACTATCGGCCCGCTGTGCGTTTGGACGCTGGACCGTGTCCGTGAGACGGATCCGGGGCGGATCGCATGATAGGTGTGGGCCAGGTCCACGCCAGAGTGGTTTTGCTATCTGGGTAGCGCCGCTGACGTATGCCAGCAACCATTTCACTGTGATAAGCCTAACCCAGGGCTATTCAATTAAAAAAAATTAGCTGGCCAGATTTTCAAACCAAGACATTGAGCTGGGCCAGACATTTTCAGCGGCTGGTATGATAAGCAGCAGATCTAATGACACATTTTTAAACCAACACAAATTGAAAACCAAGTAGCCTCATGTTTATTTATTGTTTTTCTTTAGAATTGTGCCACATTGGACGCAGGCACATCAAAAACTGCATTAAACTTTTTGATGTGCTTGTGTCAGATGTGTGTTTGTAAACTGTCTCTCTGAGTGCTATGAGCACTCTGACACTTCATAAACCGTTCATAAATTCATGTTGATGGAATTATTGTTCGCTTTAGAGCGCACTCTGACATTGAAGAGACAGAGTAGTAGTAGTAGTTTATTCATACATAGTCAAAAAATACAATTTAGTACGCTTTGTGTTCGGTAATGTTCTTTTGCTATGTAAGAATGGGTCCCCCATTATAAGCTATTTAAAGCTTTTGGGCGGGGGGGCCCAAAGTTCATGAAAGAAAAAGGTGAAAAGTGTCCAATGTGTAATGTGGTGCTCCGTAAGAATTGTAGCATTGCATGAGCAGACAGGCCAGGACAGGACATACAAGCATGTGGTCACTCATACAGACAATACTCACATACATTTCACATTCAATCCCTCATACAGTCATCCCAATTACATCCATGTCATATAGCAGAGATATGGTTATGAATAGTTGGACAGAAGATATAAAGGAACACTTAACCGTTTTTTCATATTAAACTACGTTATTCCCTTAATTAAGACGAGTTGATACATACCTCTCACGTTTCAAATGCGTGCACTCACTGCCTGCCTCTGGTGCGCAGCGCTACTTTGACAGCCCAGTTCATTCATTAGGATCCAAACAGAGATGAAGTTAGAAACGACCAAACATCTCCATGTTTTCCCTATTAAAATACAATTAGGCGAGTAGTCACATGACCAAGTATGGCGAGACAAAATAAAATGTGGTGTATTTTTCTAAGCGGGTAAGAGGGATAACTATGATATAGGCTACCACAATTTATAATGGAACAAAATTATAAAAGGAAAACACAGGAAATCAGATGGATTAGACAGATAATTTGTAAGGGACAACAACATTTTCTACCGTTATTTCCTGTAAAATTAAATGCTTCATGGTGCCATAGCGCTGATTGGCCACTGGATGGCACTATTCCACTGCTTGCTCACATCAGCTGAAGCTCAGTGCCATGGCGCCATCACGTGGGCATTAAATATTTAATGTAGAGATTATATGTTCGAAAATCTTGTTGTTCCCTACTAATTGTTCTTCTAATATATCTGATCAACTTTCCTTTTTAAACTTCGCTAATTTATGAATTGTGGTGTATCATTAAAATATGTTTTTGAATCTCATTACTCTGATATTCAAAATTAGATCAATAGGCAATGAGCAATAGGCACCTAAGTATGTTCTGCAGTGTAGGAATGTATGTACGCATATGTAACTTTGACAGGTGCTGGATATGGGCACAAACCTAGTCAAAAGAAAAATATCCGCACACTGTCTTATATGCTCCCTGGCTACCTGATGAAGACCTGAGTGGTCGAAATAAGGATTCAAATATAGGCCTAATTATTTTTCACTCCCAACAGAACTCAAAGAGATGATTGCAAATGGAAATACATTGTTTGGCCTACATACAGCAACACGTTTAAGTCCTTAACATCCTTTGAACACATTGTATTAATTATTTATTATGTTTTTCTGCTTGGTTAACAGGCCTTCATTGACAAGAACTAGTTCAATGGGTAGCAAGATCAATTTTCATGGGAAATGGTGAGTTCTGTGCAATGAGAAATGACAGACATTGTCATAGAGCCTTGCTCCAGGTCACTGTATACCAAGTGTGTAACTTTGGGGGGGTTAAACTTGTGGCATATTTATTAATTAATTTATTTATTGAAAATGTTCCTGTGTAAAAGCCAAAGGTAACTTGCTAATTTGTCATTCCTGTATTGGAAACACATTATGATACTACTGATTTAGGCTACTTAATGTACAGCTGTTCACTTGACTATTCATGCCATAATGACACAGTAGTTAAAGTCAGTGTTTAGGCACTATAGTCAGCAGTGGCAGCTTCCACTGAATTGATTTTGTATGTGTGTCACTATCTCAATTGTTGTTCCTCGTCTGTCGCCTACTTCTCTCTCTGGTCACCTGTCTCTCTCACCCACCTCCTCCATTTTCCTCTATTTCCCTCTTCTCCTGATATAACAATCTCAGTTAATGTTCAAATGGTTTGAGAGAGAGGTGTTATACTATCAATTTTGGAAAATGTGTTTCCTCACCAAAAAGTTGGAAAGCATTTTAAACACTGGTAGCACTTTATAATAACTACACACAATTCATAATTTATTAAATATTTGTTACCTATTAGTAAATGGTTTGTTAATCATTAGTGATTTATTGTTCATGCATAATTTATCTGTGTTTGGTTAGTGCCTGGATAGGAGTTTACTCCAACAAGTTCTATCTTAGTCTCAAATGACCATAAAACCTTTTGCTACATGGTAGCAAAATATTCCAGATGTGTTTTTCCACTTAACTCCAAGCGCTCTGTTTGGCAAAAAAACAAACACAGTACACCACCCACAACACACCATACCTACTATGAGGCATGGTGGGGGCAACATTATGTTGTGGGGATGTTTCTCTTCAGCGGGGACTGGGCAATTGGTCAGGACAGAAGGGAAAATGGATGCTGCCATGTACACCCAAATTATTGAGGAAAACCTGCCTCCCTCTGCTAGACAGCTGAAGATGGGCAGGTCATTCGCCTTCCAACATGACAATGATCCTAAACATACTGCCAAAAGAACAGAGCAGTGGCTTAAGGATAGGAAGTTGAATGTCCTTGAGTGGCCAAGTCAGAGCCCTGACTTAAATACTATATCAAATCTGTGGATTGACTTGAAGAGAGTAGTCCATCGCCGTTCCCCACAGAATTTGACTGAGTTCTGCAAGGACGATTGGGCAAATATTTCCCAATATAGGTATGCAAAGCTTATAGAGACGTATCCAAACAGATTGATGGCTGTAATGAAAGCAAAAGGAAGCTCTACAACGTATTAAATCAGGGGTATGATGACTTTTCCAACCCTTTTATTCTAGTTTTTCATTGTTTATTAATTTTCAGAACATTTTTGTCATTATTTTGATGTTGTAGCAACATTTGTAAATAAAACTGGAAAAATATATATTTTAAATGGGTTATGATTTTAGGCTGGATTATAGGCACTGTACGTTACAATGAATTACTTCACTACTACTACTCTCTAACTATTGTATCAATGCGCTGCTTAGTGCTATATCAAATGTAGTCATACACATAACAGAAAAGTAGTTCTCTTAAAATAACCAAAAGTAGATCCCATCTGTTTCAATGCAACAGTGGAGTTGGTGTAGTGGTTTAAGGAGCAGGGCTAACATGCAATAGCCTGAAAAGTTGGGAGTTTGATTCCCAGCTTCCACGGTTGTGTTTAATTTAATTGACATCGACGTCGCTCTGGATACAATTGTCAGCTAAATGAATGAATGTGAATGTAGTCTTTACAACTCATTTGCAAATGTGTAGCGAGGCATATAATTCCTGAGTTAATCATGAATTATAGCATTAGGAAGTGGTTTATAAAACATGTATTCACATCCTAACTAATCATTAGTGCATATGTATGTAATAACTGTTAAATAATGGAAATAGTTCTTCATTAACAAAATGTTATTGCATGATATATAAAGTATTAGCAATAATTTATTAAAGTATTTTAGAAATATGCTTATTTACTACTCTATGAACAAACCATTCATAACTTTGTGAACAAATGCTTAACTGATGATAATTTATGCATGAACAATAAATTACTAATGATAAACAAACTATTAACTAATAGGTAACAAATGCTTAATAGATGATGAATTGTGTGTAGTTATTATAAATAAGTATGAATAAGTGTTACCCATTTTTTACTTGAGGCATACAGATCCAAACAATGATTTTACTTTCCTCTTTTTAGTCAACTTTAGCATGGGTTCAAAAACATATGAGCCTATTTTAGACCATTAAGACAGGCTAGTGTTAAGGCCAACATTATCTAGGCACCCTTTGATAACGGGGGGCGATGGGTGCCCTGTAAGTGAGTTGCCCGCCATACAGGCTAGCCTACTGTGCTGTCAACAGCAAAGCTAGGGCACTTGACACAGAAACAGGCAACTAACATTCAAGTTTATCCATTATTTCTCTTATTTTGGGTTGGGTGTCCAGATAGCCGTACTCTTAATAGCCCCAATAAAATGTTATTTCAGGACCCAAGATGTGGTCTGTACATCTGAACAGTACATCTACAAGGAGAAGCTGGATGGAGTCCAACTGGATACCGGCCAACGCCACTGGAAACGCCATCTGGCATCTCTTATTGGAGGATGCTAACAACAGAGGTGTGGACTCGAGTCATGTGACTTGGACTCGAGTCAGACTCGAGTCATGAATTTGATGACTTTAGACTCGACTTGACAAAATATAAAAAGACTTGCAACTCGACTTGGACTTGAACATCAATGACTCGGACTTTCACTTGGACTTGCGCCTATTGACTTGTAAAGACTTGCTACTTCCCATTAAAAAAACCAAAGATAAAAAGACAAAAGTATGTTAACACGGACTGATCTATCTCTGTGTGTGCGCCTTTGCATGTGTGGCAGAGACCCGTATTCGGCACAAGATCCAATCAAATCACTTAGATTGTTTTGATTCGACAGCGGCCAACCACGCGGAACAAGCTATTAGTCCAGGGCCAGACAACGAACGTGAATGCGCTAGCAAAATGATACCGATTATTTCGTCTGCCTACAAAAATTACGTGGAGACCAACAAGAAACGAATCACGGTGTGTAGAACTTGTTAAATTCCTCCCAGCTTCATCCGAGCCTTCATCACATTAAATCCATTCCACTGGTTACCAGGAGGAGAATAGCCTAGCCTACCTTAACGTTTTGTTTTGAGCACTGGTTGTCACTCATTGGATAGAATGGATAGGGGAGCGCCGGGTCAATTGAGACACTTTTCAGTTAAACAATCTTTTCAAAGATTACGTTATGTACACACACATTTTTATCATGTGATCAACAACTCACATGTGTTGTGTCTTAGTTACAAGTGTAATTTAACACATATGTTGGATGATCGCGCTGTTTTCAAACTTTGAACGTAAGTTGACATTTGTATCAAATGCCCCACCTATGCGTGTCGTTTGAGACACATAGGAGGGGCAATTAATACAGCATGTTTTAAACAGAAACTACTGACCTTACTCACGTTTTTATGAAGCATATCGGACAACATACTAGTGTACTCGTCATCCCGAAAATTTCACATTATTTCTCGCAATATAACTAGGTCAAACAAATATTTTTGTCCCGTGCGTAACTTCTGATCAAAAAAAAAAATCTACCGCATGTAATATTTGTTTCCCTCACTTCGCTGAATATCTGTGGATTCATGTCATACACATGTTTTGTTCATTCAAAATATATGTTGTTCATTCAAACAAGTTGTTGTTAACTCAAATCAGTTGTTGTTCCTCGCAAAACAGTTATTAATTCGGTGATTTATACAGATAGGCTATTGATCGTGCATGTGGCCACATCCGGGTTATAGCGTTAGGGACATTTAAACAGCTGTACCAATTGAACCTCCAGCGACTACTGACACTTAAACCTGTTTTGCTTCTAAACTTCAAAACTATGACATTGCATACTTTAGGGTCTGTTTAAGTACGAATTCATCTGTTGTTTGATCATATTATTATTGCATGGCACCCAAAATAGAACTTTTGATCACAAAAAAACTACCGCATGTAAGATTTTACTTACCGTAGACGAAAACCGGTTCCCGCTAATAACTTTTGAATGGCGTGACGTAATTTCACGAGATTTGCCAGGATTGGTAGGTGTTATGTGCTAGACGTAGTGTCAAAATATGACGGCTCAAGCTTGGATGGTTTTCGAGGAAATCGCTGTGTATCAATTGCCCCATGTCCCAATCGACCCGGCGCTCCCCTACATATCAAACTCCATGTCATGTAATGGTAGAACGGGACAACACAATGCCATGCCACGGTAACCTACCTAAATCATAGAAGTTAACATTGCAAGATATTTTCTATGACACCAGAAATATTTCCTTTACCTTGTTCGTTTTTTTAACATTCATTTTATTTAATGAAAACTATATCCTTGAACTATACGTGACTATTTTGCTAAAACCGAATGAAACCTACTTCTTAAAGTGACAGGCACTCAATTAGACCTACACACCACCCCTGCAATATCATTAAAGACAAGTGTAATCAATATGAAGTAGCCTATTCAAATTACTGAATATTTTTATTTATAAGTAGGCCTAATTATGCAGATCCTAAAATGCTATAAATTGTTAACAAAATATGTAACGGTTTTGCCTATATTTTTGTAATGTAATAAACGGTCACTACCTGTTTCACTCAATTTTTAAAAAGACTCGAAAGGACTCGAAATTCAAAACGTAGGACTTGGGACTTGACTTGAGACTTGTTGGCCTTTGACTTGGACTTGACTCGGGACTTGCCTGTCTTGACTCGGGACTTGACTCGGGACTTGAGGGCAATGAATTGAGACTGACTTGTGACTTGCCAAACAATGACTTTGTCCCACCTCTGGCTAACAACCACAAGTAGGAATTCAGAATTACTGAACATTTTAAACAAATGGACATTATGAAAAATGCTGAGCTAAAGCCAAAAGCATGCTGCTAAAACTGAAGCTAACTGCAGCATGCTAACATTTTCATTAATTGGATTGTTTGATATCACATGGTTCAAATATGTTGACAATCACACCACACATTTGGTACTTACATCTGCATTTTTTTTCTACTAGTAGTGAACCAGCATTCCTGGAACATGACTGTCAACCACATCCAGGGATGAAGAAAGTGTGTGTTTGTGTGTGTGTGTGTGAGTGATATGGAAGCATTTCAGTCTCAATGTTGAACTACTGTATAGCCAGAGGTGCGTTCAAATTCTCAAACATAGGCAAACATTTGCGTACATTTCCAAACAGTCTGAGGAGGTAGTTCTCTGTGAACATACAGTGGAACTGGATGTGCGTTGCACTAAGGCAACAATGCAATTACCGTTAGAATGGAATGTTAGCACCAAATCGTTCAAATGTAACTGTTCAAAGAAAACATGTTCACCATGACGTTTGCCACTCAGTGTTGCCAGATTGATTGGGCTTCTTTTATATCGCTCGGCGGGGGAAAATAACATTTTGAGTTCAATGGTTCTCTATGAGAAAAACGTCATCGGGCATTTTTTTGCTGAAGACGGCGGGGTGATTGGGCGGAAATCAGTCAACCCAATCTGGCAACACTGTTGCCACTGTTTGCCCAATTTGAACACACCTCTGATCTCTGTGTAAAGGACTTGCACATGTAAATGGAATGATTGCATTTTCATTTCCATCTCAGGCCCATACTTGAATGTATATATGAGTGGGGAATTTAAATTCAATTTTAGGATTACATCGGCATTTTGCATATGAATTTGATTCATTTTAACATCAATTTAAGTTCAATATTGAGGCTCATATGCTTTCATACTGTAGGTCTGGCGGCTTGCCCCTTTGTCCTTGACTATGAAAACATAGGCCAGGCAAAAGGAATGCAATGCATAATAATGGCAATGGCAACCTAACTAAGTATGCACTAATTGCATTTCAAATGGTTCAAGCCAAATACTTTTTTGGCCTCTGGCAAACAATGCATGGTATCCATGCTTAACGCATTCATACATGCATACTGCTGTCCCATGCCAAATAGGGTAACTTTGCACTCCAATCGTCCAAGTCTTTTCTATAGACTTTCTCTAGGAGTGCAGGTTTTACCCCCTATAGCATCTTTTTCTAGCTTATCTAGCTCTGAGAAAGATGTTTATTGAAGCTGGTATATGTACCTGTAAATACAGCTCAAAATACCTGGCTCTATGAAAGTGGGCCCTGTTCTTTGTGTGTAAATTAAGAAGTAGAAATCTAAGATAAAATGTGCAAAGTCAGTTATTTCTATAATTGTGATGTGATCTACGAAAATCCTTCATTTTTGCTCGATTTCAATCCTCCCTGGTGAAATCTGACCAACTTAAGATTCTGATATCATCCTCGCAACATTCTTGACACTGTCCCCTAGCAAAATCCTGGATACCATTCTGTCAAAATCTTGAATGTTGCTAGGGTGGTATCAGAATAAGTTGCTAAAAAAAAAAGAAGTTTTTCCCAGATCGCATCACGATTATGTTTTGATTTGCCATTTTTTTTTATTTAAATTCCTGAAAATCAAATGAGTAAAATTCCATTAAATTAATATAACACACAAACAACAGGGCCCTTTTGAACGTCTTGTTCAAAAAATATGTAAGACTGGCAAGTCTTCTGTCGTTGCCTTGGAGTCCTACATAAATAGCCCTCCTTTTGGAGGCTAACATAGCATGACTAGGCAGGCATCAACTGCTTTATAGATGGTTCATGCTAAACACTTTTGCCTGTGACAAATGCATGTTAAATGCGGGCTGCTGTCTCATGCCAAATAGGGTAACTTTGCACTCCAATCGTCCAAGTCTTTTCTATAGACTTTCTCTAGGAGTGCAGGTTTTACCCCCTATAGCATCTTTTTCTAGCTTATCTAGCTCTGAGAAAGATGTTTATTGAAGCTGGTATATGTACCTGTAAATACAGCTCAAAATACCTGGCTCTATGAAAGTGGGCCCTGTTCTTTGTGTGTAAATTAAGAAGTAGAAATCTAAGATAAAATGTACAGTCAGTTATTTCTATAATTGTGATTTTTGCTCGATTTCAGTCCTCCCTGGTGAAATCTGACCAACTTAAGATTCCTGATATCATCCTCGCAACATTCTTGACACTGTCCCCTAGCAAAATCCTGGATACCATTCTGTCAAAATCTTGAATGTTGCTAGGGTGGTATCAGAATCATAAGTTGCTAAAAAAAAAAAGAAGTTTTTCCCAGATCGCATCACGATTATGTTTTGATTTGCCATTTTTTTTTATTTAAATTCCTGAAAATCAAATGAGTAAAATTCCATTAAATTAATATAACACACAAACAACAGGGCCCTTTTGAACGTCTTGTTCAAAAAATATGTAAGACTGGCAAGTCTTCTGTCGTTGCCTTGGAGTCCTACATAAATAGCCCTCCTTTTGGAGGCTAACATAGCATGACTAGGCAGGCATCAACTGCTTTATAGATGGTTCATGCTAAACACGTTTGCCTGTGGCAAATGCATGTTAAATGCGGGCTGCTGTCTCATGCCAAATAGGGTAACTTTGCACTCCAATCGTCCAAGTCTTTTCTATAGACTTTCTCTAGGAGTGCAGGTTTTACCCCCTATAGCATCTTTTTCTAGCTTATCTAGCTCTGAGAAAGATGTTTATTGAAGCTGGTATATGTACCTGTAAATACAGCTCAAAATACCTGGCTCTATGAAAGTGGGCCCTGTTCTTTGTGTGTAAATTAAGAAGTAGAAATCTAAGATAAAATGTGCAAAGTCAGTTATTTCTATAATTGTGATGTGATCTACGAAAATCCTTCATTTTTGCTCGATTTCAGTCCTCCCTGGTGAAATCTGACCAACTTAAGATTCTGATATCATCCTCGCAACATTCTTGACACTGTCCCCTAGCAAAATCCTGGATACCATTCTGTCAAAATCTTGAATGTTGCTAGGGTGGTATCAGAATAAGTTGCTAAAAAAAAAAGAAGTTTTTCCCAGATCGCATCACGATTATGTTTTGATTTGCCATTTTTTTTTTAAATTTAAATTCCTGAAAATCAAATGAGTAAAATTCCATTAAATTAATATAACACACAAACAACAGGGCCCTTTTGAACGTCTTGTTCAAAAAATATGTAAGACTGGCAAGTCTTCTGTCGTTGCCTTGGAGTCCTACATAAATAGCCCTCCTTTTGGAGGCTAACATAGCATGACTAGGCAGGCATCAACTGCTTTATAGATGGTTCATGCTAAACACTTTTGCCTGTGGCAAATGTATGCTAAATGCTGGCTGCTGTCCCATGCCAAATAGTGTACTTTTGCACTCTATAAGATTCCATAAATCAAACGATTTAGAGATTTTCTATAGACTTTGGCTGAGAGTACTGAGTAGGTATTTTCCCTACAATCGTCGTCTTTGTATATTTATACTGAAGATGATATTAATCGACGCTGGTGTTGCTAATGTTGCAATACCTTGCTCGATGTTGGTGGGCCCTGTTGTTCGTGTGTGGCTAAAAAAAGATTCAAGATGAAATGTACAATATGACTTAATTCTATATTTATGTTTAGATTACCAACCTAGAAATTGAAATTCCTGAAAATCAAATGAATAAAATTCCACTAAATTAATATCACACACACAAACAATAGGGCCCCGTTGAACATTTTTGTTCTAAAATATAAATAAAGGACTCCGTTAAGTCCAAGGATTCAGAACTATACTGTACTCTTTGGCTAAGATTCCTGAGTAGATTGCAAGGACGGTGAATGGCTTAAATGCACTCATCAACATGTTGGGGGAGTCTTTGCTGAACTAAATAACCAACTGTAATTGTAAAAGGTCTAGGGGTCTGTTGTCTCTGATGTATCTGAATATTCCTATGATTGATTTCTGTGAAGTGACCGAATTGAATGCACTTCCTGCACTTTCAGATGCACTCTGTTCTTAATGTCTTTTAAGACTTCTTCTTTGTGTCTTTCTTTTAATCATTCTACTTTGTGTACGTTACTTTTTAAAGACATTTTTAAACTACTGACCTTTTGTGCTTTTGTTTTTCTATTTTACTTTGTTTGTTTATTTTCTATAATGTTTGCGTTTGTTTGTGTAAAGCACATTACATTCCCCCTGTGTATGAGATGTGCTCTATAAATAAACTTATTGCTGGCCTTGTTTCTTTGTGTCAAAATGGTTTGGGTCAACACTAGAGCTACCCAGCATGGTGGTCAGAAAAGAGTAAAACATACTGTTGCATCTTAGTGGTGGGGGAAAAAATCGATTCTGTTCAGTATCGCGATATTTTGTGCATGTAATTATATCGATACGAGTAGCTCAAAGTATCGCAATACTTAATTATATAATTTAATTATCTATTTTACTTTTATTTGAGGCGAGTTTACTCAGGGTTTACTCTGATGACATTAAATATGCTAGATAGATAGATACTTTATAGATTCCCAAGGGGGAAATTCAAGATAATACGCTCACAAGGTGGCGCTTGTTGTGGCGTTTTATTTGGCTTTCAACGGCAATTTCAAATCAAAAGTGTGGGTGTGTTTCGGTTTTCAACAAAAAGCAAATAGTAAGGACCTTAATATGCACCATGCCATGACAAAGTGATTTGAACAGTGTTATTTCCCTTATTTTTTGTAATGCCTTCGAACAATATGAGAGACATGAATAGCAATATATCGCAGAATCGAATCGCAATACTTGTTGTATCGCAATATGTTTAGAATCGCAATAATATCGAATTGTGGCCCAAATATCGCAATAGTATCGAATTGTCATTCTTTTGCCAATTCCCACCCCTATTGCATCTTTGGGATAATCATACATCGTTTTGAGAACATGAAACTATACGCTATAAACTACACACTACTGTTAGAAATGTTCATTCCACTCCAACTCTATACAGAATAGCTGAGATCAGTTGCATTGTTATTGTAATCAGCACAGTGGTTTTCAGAGTACATTAAGTGCTTACAATTGCAAAGGGTACTCCGATGTTTTCTCAGTTAGCCTTTTAAAATGATATCGGATTAGTAAACAGAATGTGCCTTTGGACCATTGGATGAACGGTTGCTGACAATGGGCAATGTAGATATTGCATTAAAGATCAGCCATTTCTTTCTACAACAGTTATTTACAACATTAACAATGGAAACAATGACAGGATAAGTGACTCCAAAGTTTTGAATGATAGTGTATTTTAACAGTTTGTTTTTCAGATTATATGTTTAGAACCTGTGTAGTATCAATAGCAGTATAAATACACTAAGCTTACAGTTTCACTTTACAACATACACAGATCAGACAACAGAGTTTCAAAAGGGGTTAAATCTAATGAAAAGTGTATGCGCTGGTGCGTGCAATGTGTGTGTGTGTAGTGCATGTGATGTAGAACATCAAGGAGGAGTCCTAGGTCTGTTAAACTTTCCTTCACCATGCGCACTTCATTTGTGAGTTTATGTGGAGGATCCATCACATTAAAGGCCATCCCAACCCAATTACTGTTAAGTGGGAGTGTGTGAGTGCACATGTCAACTAACCCACGGCTACGTCAGAAACTGTTTCCTCTTGGCAGAGTGGCGTTCGTCCCAAAGCTGAGTGCTGTATTACACCCTAACTTCTTTTAGCTAAACATTGTATTACACTGTAACTTCTTTTGGCTGAGTGCTGTATTACACCCTACTTCTTTTGGCTGAGCGCGGTATTACACTGTAACTTCTTTTGGCTGAGTGCTGTATTGCACCCTACTTCTTTTAGCTAAACGCAGTATTACACCCCAACTTATTTTAGCTGAGCATGGTATTACACCCTAACTTATTTTAGCTAAACGTCGTATTACACCCTAACTTATTTTAGCTAAACGTCGTATTACACCCTAACTTATTTTAGCTAAACGTCGTATTACACCCTAACTTCTTTTAGCTGTGAGGGTTCCCACCCGAGTGCACCCCTTGGGGCGCCTGGCTCAAGCTGGGAGTGACACTAGGGCATGCTGAACACCTTCATGCCAGCCCAGTGGATCTTGTTCATAGCAGCCATTTTGACATATGGCAGGCCCAGGTGTTTGTAATGACATAAATAGACCTCTGAAGTTCGCCTACAAAAAAGCTACCATCTTTGCCCAAATAAGGAAATCTGGCATCTTGAGATTTTTTCTATGGGAAAATAACATGGGGATTTTTAATTGTTGCACCTGTTAAACTCTCGCAGGGACAAAGAAATTGGAAAAGCAGACATTTTCCACTACAAAGTTCTGTCCTCCGCCTTCGAGTGGATACTGTGATCTTCGGTAGGTGAAGACGACACACTTTGCTAACCCAGAACTAACTTACAATGCAACTTACCATAGGCAGTTAGCTTCAATTAAACACCCGGATCTCCTT
This sequence comes from Sardina pilchardus, assembly GCF_963854185.1. Taxonomy (NCBI): domain Eukaryota; kingdom Metazoa; phylum Chordata; class Actinopteri; order Clupeiformes; family Clupeidae; genus Sardina; species Sardina pilchardus. The sequence continues at coordinate 3,476,575 of NC_085015.1, read as the reverse complement.
ATATGGGCAAAGATGGTAGCGTTGGATCCTTTTTGTAGACGAACTTCAGAGGTCTATAAGGCTCTGATTCATGATTTGGCAGGCCCAAGTGTTACTAATGACATGAAATACATGGCAGGCCCAAAAGTTCTTAATGACATTAAGGTTCTGAATCATGATATATATGGCAGGCCCAGTAGGCCGGGTGAACCCCGTCTGAACTTCCGGTGAATTTGGATTTAGTCCGGGAGCTCGGGCTAGAAACCTGCACATCTATCTCCTCTGAACCTTTGAAGAACCTTTGGCTCCAATCAGAAACTAGCTTATTTAAAAGACGCACCAGATCGTTGGTCTGATTGGTTGAAGGACTATCCAAGCGTACAGAGTCATTTGAACGATTCCCAATTGATCACACCTCTTGTGCAGTAGAAACAAAGCGCAGCCTCCCTCTTGTAGAACCCTTGTGGTTGTCCTTCTCCTCAATAAGTCTCTTGATTTAGTCACCATTCAGTCACTCTTTAGATGCCTTTATATGAGAGGGCATACTAATAAGGGATTAACCTAGACTGGTAGCTTTAGCTCTTAGCCAGCAACATTGTTAGGCTTGAGTTAAAAACCCAGTGGCATATTACTGAGTTCTATCTGAAACGAATTTCCCTCATGGGATCAAAAAAGTATATTCTATTCTATTCTATTGATGGTTTTGAATGGCATCTGCTGTTGATCCTTCTCTAAAGGCCATTGGTAAAAGCTCTTTACAGTTGATCTATGGTGGGTAAACAATTCTAACATGATAAAATGTGTGTTATACATGTTCATAAGTCTTATGAAAATAAGCACCGGTAAATATAACCCTCACAGCAAAGAAATATTATAAGTCTTTCTCCAAATTAATCAGCAGCTTTATTTAATGAATATAGGATTTAAAATGTAAAACCATACAAGTTGCACAAATGCTTCAGAACAAAATAACACCTTGTCAAGTCTTATTCAAGTCTTAAAACGTATGGCATATTTCAAACAGTGGTCTAAAATGAGGCTTAAAGAAAAAAAATATTCTGTCTGAAGAAAATCATAACTTTATAGATAAATGATATATACATAATTTATTTTCATATCTTAAATAGTTCCGTCCATGTCTAGATTCCTGCACAGGACCAAGTCTTGAGTATCAATGTGTGATTACTTTGTGTGTCTGTCTTTAAAAATGTAAAATAAAAAACCTGTTACACCAGACTGGAACTTTATTTGATTGGCATTTAGAGCGACATGATGGAGGGTAGTTTTAGTAACATCTGGAAGTTCAGTTTGGTGGAGTTTGATCTGCAAGGGAGAGAGAGAGAGAGACAGAGAGAGAGAGAGAGAATGTTATCATTACCTCCACCAAGGAGGTTATGTTTTCATCGGGGTTTGTTTGTCTGTCTGTCTGTCTGTTTGTTTGTTAGTAAGATAACTCAAAAAGTTATGGATGGATTTCGATGACATTTTCAGGGAAGGTCAGAAATGACCCAAGGAAGAAACGATTCAATTTGGATGTGATCCGTATCACCGTCAGGATTCCGGAGGCGTTTATGTTTTTCAATTAGTGGTGTAATGCCATGGTATGGCCACGTGGTGGCGATCTGAATAGTTTAGGTTCAAATGTGACAACCTAGGAAGAACAATACAGGCGGAGGTCTGCGCTCTCTGAGAGCTTTTCTAGTTCAATAATTCAACAATAGTAAAATGTTGTCATTTAACAATGGTAGTTGTACAACAACAGAAAATGGAAAATGCAGACCTTCAACGAACACAGAATGTGCTTGAACTTTCATACCTAATTTGACTGGCATGTACACGGGTCCATAGAAGGTGTTGCCAGAGAGACTAGGGGCCACAGCAACTCCACCAGTGTGAGCCGTAATGGAGGACGAGCCTGAGGCTGGCTGGACTGGGCTAGAGGAGCCAGAGGGCATCTCCTCTGTGCTGGTAGTGGACACTAAGGGCAGAGAGACACAACATCAGCAACACACAAGAGAGAAAGGACATAAACAAATAAACACATACTACATATACAGCACTAGCTCTATACTACCTTCCACAGGGATCTGGACATTAGCAGTGTGTAGGAGGTTGAGCTACAACTGGGCTTCCCAGCCAAATGAACCATACATCACAACATCAGCATCAAAACTGATACCTCTCTCTCGTGCACCTACTAAACTGGCAAGTAAACCTTCTCTGACCATGTTGCCTCTGTTGCCTGTTTGTGCTGCTTTGCACTCTTCAATATACAGACAATCAGACCGCACCGAACCCAACATGCCACTCAGGCTATGTACACACGTAGCCAGATATTTTTATATTTCCCCCCCTCCGTTTATAAAATTATTTTATCAACATTACCTCGTTTTGGGGAAGAAAAACCTTCCACACATAACCGAACATCTGCGGTTTCAAGGCACTCAGATCCATGCTTCTGCAGTGAACAGAGGTCGCACGTTTGACGTCAGAGCAGATTTGTTGTGGTTTTGGCGCATATTCTGACGTTCGAAACCGCAGATCTCCGGACATTCGGTTATATGCGTTGTCATGTGGATGACAGGTCCAAACGTAGACAAATACCTCAGTTAAGCAGATACCCGGCTACGTGTGTACGGGGCCTGAGCAAACTCCTCTCCTAGCAGTTCTGACAACCTCACACATCTGATGCACACTTAGCACACTTCTCCCCCTCTTCCCTCCTCATCCCTCTCTTTTCTTCTACCTCCTTTCTCTCCTCATCCCTTTCTTCCCTCCTCTACTACCACTTCTCCTAAAATAATTCCAGCTAAGTTCTCCTCTATGCTCCTATCTTCTAGTACTAGGATCAACAGATGCAGTGGTAATTCCAAGCTATGGTCTCTATCATCATCATCAACCGTTTTTTATTCAGGGAGAAATTGACTGAGCATCAAGCTCTTTTACAGCAATGCCCTGAGTTTGAAAACATACGACAACAATAATCAAAATAACAAAACAAGAACAATACAAAGATACAAAAGGCAAATAATAAAATAATAATACATGAAATAATTAAATGATAATAATAATAATGATGAAATAGAAAGAAAAAGAAGAGGAATATGTAGCTATGTATAGGCTAAATAATAATCAGATAAACAAGAAACATAAAACATCAGAGGTTAGACAGGCCGGCGTAGTCGCCAGCGTGCCCGTAACACCAACGACAAACAAACAAATGTAAAAAATAACAAATCGCTACACAAAAATAAATAATGCCGGACGGAGCGGCTTAATAGCCAGCGTACCCGTGACACAAGACATACAAAGACAGACACCAAACAAAAATCAACAAACAATAAAACAACACAGACAAACACAGACAAACACTCATTAGGTCCCAAAAGACAATGTGCACAAGACCAAAAAAGCCGGACAGAGCGGCGTAATCGCCAGCGTAGCCTACACAGCACAAGACAGACAAACAAATAAACAAGTATCAAATAAATAATAAAACAAATCAAACAGAAAAGTTAACGCCAACTTAGTCCAACCAACAGCATCCAAGCAAGCGTCAGTACGCTGTCTGCATAGCCTAGCCTACTTGCAATCGCTGGGTCCTAGTATCAACAGATGCAGTGGTAGTTCCAGGTACATTCTCCTCTACACTGATGTTATTCTATTGCTGTATGTCGCTTTGGATAGAATATTCTGCCAAGTAGATAAACATAATGTAAATGTTATTTGTAATGTCCTTACGGTTAAATTTTATATACATCAGATAGCCCTAATCTACTGACAAAGAGGCAGGGAGAGAGAGAGAAGGAGAAAGACAGAGAGAGAGTAGAGAGAGTGTGTGTGTGTGTGTGACCGTACCTGTGATAGCCCCCTGGCTGCTGCCCTGTCCTGGGCTCCTGCTGGGCTGGCAGTAGTCGCGTCTGCGGATCTTGGATCTCCAGATGGGCTGCTGAGAACTGAAGACCTCCATATCAAACTCCTCCTCTGGCTGCTCCATGTACACCTCACAGAAGTTACCAGTGGAGAGCGGCCACAGGTTCATCTTCTCAGGCTGGATCTCAGACGGACACGATGTCCTCACACAAAAGGTGTCCATCTCCCGGAGTGAGCCCAAGACGCAGGGTTTGTCGACCCACACACCCCTCTTCTCCTCCTTCTGGTGGATGGCCTGGATGTGAGCTGGGTCATTGGGCACCAGGTAGGTGTGGAGAACCAGGGGAGCGGTGCAGGTGCAGAAGAGCAGCAGCTCACAGTGGACTTTAGGAGAAATCAGATCCCTCAGGTAATACACCACCCCAAACAGAGAGAAGGAGGGGTGGACAAGCCTGGCATGGTGTCTGGTCAGCTCACACACCTCCACACACACTCCACTCTCCCGCCCATGCAGGACCCTCACAGCATCACACACAGATGCCTCAGAACCCCCCAAACAGAGGAAATGTGGCAGATGGATCTCCTCCAGCTCTCCTGACTTGACCCTGATGTCCATCAGAGGACCAGCTGGTCTGAACTGCATGTGGGCCAGCTCTTCAGCAAAGACATGCCAGTCAGTGAAGTGGTACTGCAGGGTGACTGGACCAGCACACGTCCAGCGCAGACCAGACTCTGGGCACTCATAGCTCCCTGCAGGAGAACTTAGGCTGTAGGTGGAGACGCTCTCCTCTGTGGAGACTTCAGGCTTCACCAGGACCCAGTGGCTGGAGTCTGGAACTTCAGCACAGGACTCACAGCTCCTCTGTGGGACATCATTGTGGTGATCTTCCCTTTAAGACACACACACATGCATGCACGCACACACACACACACACACACACACACACACACACACAGTGCAAGGTTCATACACATTTTCACTAGAGGTGGGCATAGATTAATTTGTTTAATCTAGATTAATCTCACTGTAATCTTGAAATTAATCTAGATTAATCTAGATTAATTTTAGGTGCACCAGTGCAACATTTAAGTGCATCCACATTTTTCATTGCATCGCCTTTAACGCTAAAAGGTCACCTTTTTATTTCTGTCCTTTCATATAATGATTGTTTAACAACAAAAAGCCTAGAAAAAGCTTGAAACACAATAAAAGAATATTTTCTTTACAAAATTATTTATATAAGCCTATTCTACATACTGAAATTTCTGATATTCATGACAGCACACTTTATGCAGATTGTAGGCCTACTATTCAACTCTGCCTCTTTAATTCAGCTGTCTGCTTGAAACCTCAACGTGTAAACAAAGTAGCGTACTTGGCTAGTTTATGATAGTTTACTGGTTGGACTGTTCAGTTTCCCAACGTGTGTTTATTGTAAGTTTCAATGTGGGCTAATACTTTTACTCCTTTCGAGTTTTGGAGTTGAAAAACATTGGTATTGAGATTATCATCCAACTCATGCAAGGGTGACTTGAATGTAAGAGTTTTAATCAACTTTCTGCAGCAATGATGCTAACCGGAATTTATATTAATTTAGCTAATGTCTTCTATATGCATCATTGCTTTCACGATTGTGAATGTTTTATTTGGATTAAATGTGCATGTCGAGGGGCGGATCGCGAGTGTCCATTGAGCGCGCACGGGAGAGTGAGGGAGAGGGAGAGCAAGAGAAAGCGGGCTAAGGAGAGGGGGGTTACTTCTATACTGTTTGGTAAAGTTGCACGCATAGTCTACAATGACAACTTGTGAAAGAAAGCAGCCGAGCAGCGTCAGGTGCACCAGTGCGACCTAGACTTTTTTCAGGCGCACTCTTTAACATTTGGCGTTCCCGCTAAAATATCAAGGTGAATGTGATCATAGCTTGTGTGGTATAGACCCAGCTCCCAGCCCAACTTTGAGAATAGATTAACGCCGATATTTTTTTTATCGCCCGATAAGAGTTGCACGTTCACGCAGCATGTTAACGCCGATAAGGGCCCACCACTAATTTTCACACATTTCCATGACTTTTCCATGATTTTTTCACGAATTTCCATGACCTTATATTTCTCAAAACCTCACATCTATGCTACATTAATAATAGATATGACCCGTGAGATAACAGGATGGTTACGGGAATGAAGTTTTTCAAAACTGAAACGTAGCCTATTAAAAACTAGAAAAGCACTCCGAGCGCAGACCTCCGCCAAGGGCCTCCTGGATCCAGGCGGTGATCCGGATCACTGCCAAAACATAGTCTAATCGTTTTTTCCTTGGGTCATTTCAGACCTTTCCCGAAAAATTTATTTAAATCCATCCATAACTGTTTGAGTTTTATTGCTAACAAACAGATAAACTACAATGAAAGCATAACTTCCTTGCTGCGAGTATTTGCTTTCCTGCCGTCTTGTGACTCCACGTTGCCCAAAATGCTTGATTGCATTGCATTCTCCACATTTTTAGCTACATTTTCATGTACCACATCAGCATGTTTGTTCCCTGAATACTTTGCAAATTGTCTCACAATTAACGTCGGGCCTTATCGCCTGTCTCGCCTCAGCTTTGCTATTCATCCTGTGAATTACATTTCTAAAAGCGCTCCCAAAATGTAATAATGTCTGCCTTGGGTCATTTCAGACCTTTCCTGAAAATTTCATCGAAATCCATCTATACATGTTATCTGAGTTATCTTGCTAACAAACAGACAAACAAACCCTGATGAAAATTATTTGCGCACCGCAAGAGTACGGACACAGGATGGACTATGTGGCTGCTAATGACATATTACAATTATAGCCTAATGACATTCAAAAAAAGTTGAGTCTTTATCTCAATTTCCGAGTCCGAATGGTCTAAATGTACCAGTCCAAGTCCAAGTTTGAGTCATTCAATGCTCAAGTCCGAGTCAAGTCACGAGTCTCGACTCAGACTGACTACAGATCAGCTTGTAATACTATCATCTAATACTAAAC
>NC_085015.1:3462211-3464711 GCF_963854185.1 Sardina pilchardus | reverse complement strand
AAACAGCAACACACACACACACACACGCACGCACGCACATACACACACACACAGAGACACAGACAGATCTGTTGTTGTGTGTTCAGACTCACACTAGTTTCTCCAGTTTGCAGAGGGGATTCTTGAGGAGCTCTGAGAGATGCTGAACTCCTGCATCATGAAGCTCATTGAGACTCAGGTTCAGCTCCTTCAAACTGCAGGAGTTTGATCTGGCAGCTGATGCTATCACAGCACAGCTCTTCTCTGTGAGGGAACACCTAAACAGCCTGGAGAAACATAACACATGATGATATATCTGATTATTACACTCACATACTGTACCACTAGCTATACAACTTACACACACACACACACACACACACACACACACACACACACACACACACACACACACACACACACTCACTAACAAAAACACACAAATGTTGTTGCAAACGGACGTTTGAGAGGAACGTGGCGGAACGCTGCCTCCACTTCCCATGAACCTGATAAGTTAGTCAAGGCTCACCTGCCGGCGCTACTGCAGCAGTTGTTCTCACTCACACACACACACACACACACACACACACACACACACACACACACACACACACACACACACACACACACACACACACACACACACACACACACACACACACACACACACACACACACACACCTCCACACCTCTACTGATGTAACCCACACATCTATTCTATCTGACCATGTGGGTTAGTGAACTCTTGAAACACATGAATAAACACACACACACACACACACACACACACACACACACGCACACACAAATACACAGGTACACACACACCTCCACACCTCTACTGATGTAACCCACACACAAACAGAGAGACAGAAACACACACACACACACACAAACACACACAAACACATGACAAGACTGATGCACACAAACACAGACACAAACAGAGAGAAAGAGAGAGAGAGAACGAGAGAGAGAAACAGCAGCACACACACACACACACACGCACGCACACACACACACACACAGAGACACAGACAGATCTGTTGTTGTGTGTTCAGACTCACACTAGTTTCTCCAGTTTGCAGAGGGGATTCTTGAGGAGCTCTGAGAGATGCTGAACTCCTGCATCATGAAGCTCATTGTCCCTCAGGTTCAGCTCCTTCAAACTGCAGGAGTTTGATCTGGCAGCTGACGCTATCACAGCACAGCTCTTCTCTGTGAGGGAACACTCAATCAGCCTGGAGAAACATAACACATGATGATATATCTGATTATTACACTCAGATACTGTACCACTAGCTATACAACTTACACACACACACACACACACACACACACACACACACACACACACACACACTCACTAACAACACACAAATGTTGTTGCAAACGGACGTTTGAGAGGAACGTGGCGGAACGCTGCCTCCACTTCCCATGAACCTGATAAGTTAGTCAAGGCTCACCTGCCGGCGCTACTGCAGCAGTTGTTCTCACTCACACACACACACACACACACACACACACACACACACACACACACACACACACACACACACACACATCTATTCTATCTGACCACACACAAACACACACACACACACACACACACACACATCTATTCTATCTGACCACACACACACACACACACACACACACACACACACACACACACACACACAAACACACACATCTATTCTATCTGACCACACACAAACACACACACACACACACACACACACACACACACACATCTATTCTATCTGACCACACACACACACACACACACACACACACACACACACACACACACACATCTATTCTATCTGACCACACACACACACACACACACACACACACACGCATCTATTCTATCTGACCACACACACACACACACACACACACATCAAGGTTATGTCACACAAGCACACAAACACATCAAGGGTTATTACACACATAAGCAAACACTCATTCCACTCACTCATCACTGGGTTCTCCCCCCACACACAGATCTGTTGTTGTGTGTTCAGACTTACACTAGTGTCTCCAGTTTGCAGTGGGGATTCTTGAAGAGCTCTGAGAGATGCTGAACTCCTGCATCATGAAGCTCATTCCAACTCAGGTTCAGCTCCTTCAAACTGCAGGAGTTTGATCTGGCAGCTGACGCTATCACAGCACAGCTCTTCTCTGTGAGGGAACACTGCATCAGCCTGGAGAAACAGAACACATGATGACATATCTGATTATTACACTCAGATACTGTACCTCTAACTGTGCGTTCAGACCAAGACCGACTTGAGCTTCCAAAATCGCTCAGGACGCCCTGTCAAGGACGCCGTGGGAAGCTTGGATGCTTTGGCCGCGCTGACGTAGTAGCATTCTATGTTCGTTGCTGGTCGTTTGGTCGCTGAACCGCGTCATAGCTCATTACCATAAAGTTAAACTTTCTCTAGTCGCTCAAGACGCCCAAAACGCGACACTGACGGATTGGTCGCCGCTGGCAGCTGAGAGAAGCCGGCT
>NC_085015.1:3452211-3457211 GCF_963854185.1 Sardina pilchardus | reverse complement strand
TCAGATTCTGCCTTCTAATAGACACTTTCTGTTTCTTCTTTTATTTGCAACATTTGCAAAATGTTGTTATACATCAATCTATCCTATTGTTAAAACAACGAATTCAATATTTATTCAGGGTTTCAGATAGACTCAATGGTTGTAGTCTTAACAGTTGAGAATAATCAACTTGAAAAGTTAACGAAGTTACCAACGGAATTTGCAGCAGAGGGGAGTAAGAAACCAGCAAAAGGTCATGAGGTGTATTTCCAACACGGCAACTACAGTCGCGCTGGTAAGGGCTTTGGTGATGTCGCACATTGAACCATGATCACGGTGTAATCGCAGTCTCTGTGGTTAGACAATCGGGTTTGATCATATTGCAATATTATCACAAATCATTCAGCCCTTGTGCTCTACATGTTCACTGAGAAAATATTTTTTGGATTACAGGTTAACTTACTGTGCTGATGTGACCACTGGCACCAGCCTCTGCAGAACTTCATCTGGACTGAGGAGTTCAGTCTCATCAGTCTCTGGTGTCTTTATGTACTTCTGCAGGTCAAACTCATCCAGCTGCTCCTCTGGCATCTTAAATCTAAATCTCCTAGTCTCCCACTGTCCTGGTAATAGCATGTCTACAGACAGAGTTCCAGAGCTCCTGTCAATCACCTCCACTACAGCATGACGATTCAGCTCATTCAGACAGTAGAAAAGGTTGATCATTCTATTTGAATTATGTTGATCTCTGATCTTCTGTTTGATATACTGGACTGTTTGCTCATAGCTCTGTGGTTGACTTCTTGTCTGTGGCAGTAGGTGCATTAAGAGTTCCTGATTGGACTCCAGTGAGAGGCCCAAGAGAAAGCGGAGGAAAAGGTCCAGGTATCCATTCTCACTCTGTAAGGCCAGGTCCACTGCAGTCTTGTGTAGGTCATGCAATGTCGCAGCTCTGAATAGCGCAGAGAGCTGAGAGGTTTGCTGTTGGTCAGACATGCTTCTCTCTGTATGTCTGAAGCATATGAACACATACAAAGCTGCAAGAAACTCTTGAATGCTCAGATGCACAAAGCTGAAGACCTTCCCCTGGTACAGCCCAGACTCCTCTCTGAAGATCTGAGTACACACTCCTGAGTACACTGATGCTTCTGTGACATCAATGGCACATTCTCTCAGGTCTTCCTCATAGAAGATCAGATTGCCCTTCTCCAGCTGCTGGAAAGCCATCTTCGCCAGTTTGAAAACTATCTCTTCATCTGTCTCTTTTCTCTCTGTGTACTTGACATTTTTGATGCTTGTCTGAATGATCAGGAAGTGTGTGTACATTTGAGTGAGAGTTCTTGGCATTCCTACTTTTTCTGATTCAAATGATGTTCTCTCTACCACTGTGGCTGAAATCCAGCAGAAGACTGGAATGTGGCACATGATGTAGAGGCTTCTGGATGACTTCAGGTGTGTGATGGTCCTAAGGGCCAGGTTCTCATCACTGATTCTCTTCCTGAAGTACTTCTCTTTCTGTGGGTCATTGAACCCCCTTATTTCTGTCACCTGATCCACATATTTAGGAGGGATCTGACTGGCTGCTGCTGGTCGGGTGGTAATCCAGAGAAGGGCAGAGGGAAGCAGATTTCTCTTGATAAGGTTTGTCAGCAGTACATTCACTGAAACTGGCGTAGTAGTCACATCACAATAACTCAGGTTGGAACGGAAATCTAGGGTAAGTCGACACTCATCAAGACCATCAAAGATGAACATGACTTTGTGCTTTGAGTTGGTGAGGATTTTCAAATCTTTTATTTCTGGGAATAAGTGTTGAATAAGCTCCACCAGACTAAGCTGCTTGTCCATCATCAGGTTCAACTCTCGGAAAGGAAGAGGAAATATGTAGTGGACATCCTGATTGGTTTCTCCTTCAGTCCAGTCCAGGATAAACTTCTGCACAGAGACTGTTTTCCCAATGCCAGCCACTCCCGTTGTCAGCACTGTTCTAATGGATTTGTGATGTCCAGAGAGGGGTTTAAAAATGTCACTGCATTTGATTGGCCTGCTTTGTGCTGCTTCTCTCCAGGATGCTCTCTCTATCTGTCTGACCTCATGTTCATCATTGACCCCTCCTCCTCCCTCTGTGATGTAGAGGTCTGTGTAGATCTCATGGAGGAGTCTGGTTTCTCCCTGATTAGGTACTCCCTCATTCAGATGCTGAAACTTGCTCTTCAGTGTAGAACGGAATTTCTCATAGACCTCTGCCTCCTCTGGTGTCCATCTGGATCAATGACAGGATCACAAATACACAATATACTGTTGTTAGCAAAATATCATCACAATATTCCTAAGATAGTCCTCCTGCTAGATGCAGAATGTATAATGTGTATGGTGATTAAACTATTAAAAAGGATTAAAGACAATGTAATGTAATGCAAAACGGACTACAGCTCATGTTGCTTTTCCCAATCGGAAAAAGGACAAAAAAAGTCTGCACACTAAAGCTCCAATATTATTATGTTTTTATTCACCACATGTGACGTTTCGGGACACACTGCCCTTCCTCAGACTGAGTCCAGCACCTACTTTTAAATATTCAGATGTGCGCACCCGCTTCTACACTATTGTTTTTCCCAATAGGAACATAATGTGAACATGCAGGGACTTTGTAGGCCGTCACACACACTAACATACATGGAGAGATAGTTTGCAGGGGGCTGGCAGACTGTAGAGTCAATTTGACTCACTATTAAGGATTAGGGGTTCCTTTACATATAACACATGAACAGAATACTGTACATGTTGTTAAAGGTACACTAACAATGAATGCACCACTCAGAGAAGTCACCATAAAAAATCAAACCAGAAAGTAATAGGGTTCTAGTGGGTTTCTGAGATAAACATGATTAAATCTGATGGAGCAGAGGTGCTGTGTACAGGGTGTTGGTGACTGGCTGACAGAATGTCCTGATGCTTGAGCTCACCTCTGTCCTGCAGTAGCTCACCTGTGTCCTGCATTAGCTCACCTGTGTCCTGCAGTAGAGTCCCTCTGTCCTGCAGTAGCTCACCTCTCACCTGTGTCCAGCAGTAGCTCACCTCTCACCTGTGTCCTGCAGTAGCTCACCTGTGTCCTGCAGTAGCTCACCTGTGTCCTGCAGTAGCTCACCTGTGTCCTGCAGTAGCTCACCTGTGTCCTGCAGTAGCTCACCTGTGTCCTGCAGTAGCTCACCTGTGTCCTGCAGTAGCTCACCTGTGTCCTGCAGTAGAGTCCCTCTGTCCTCTGACCCGGGTCCCATCTGGCCTCTTGGACTCTGTGCCTGACGCCCCCTGCTGGACACTGTTGACACAACTAAAAGGTCAGTGTTCTCACATCTCCCTCACAAACATACTGACCACTACACACACGCTGCAGTATGCATGCACGCAGACATCCAAACCTCTACTCAGCTGTTTGTCACAAACTGGTTTTCATACTACAGTAAATACGTTTTGTCATCCATAAAGACTGACCTGTCAGATTCAGATGAAGACACGTCCACTTTGGAGTCTCTGCTCGTCCTCGTCTTCCCAGCTGGGTCAGAGTCCATCACGTCTGGAAACACACACACACACACACACACACAAATAAAGGTTGAAACAGTGCTCTGTATCTACGTATGTAGTCCTATTAGAGCACTTTTGTCAAATGTAGCTGCACTGCTCTAGCTGTCTATTCTATGTGTTCACTCAAAAATCACAGTCCAAGCTCTGAAATGGAAAACCAACTGGAACAGTGTTTGTCTACTGTAGATTTGGACCTTGACATCCACTATTACGGTCTATCAACACTCCTCTTCAGGAGCATGGAAGGGAGGGAAGTTAACAGATCCACTATTGACCAGAGACAGTGTTTCCACTAGACTTTTTTTCCAGCAGCGGTGCTAGGTGCTGTTTTTTATTGCATTAATGTCAAGCATCCCAGTAGAAATTAGAGATGCACCGATTGCAATTGTTTTTGTCCGATTCCGATTTCCAATTTTTCATATAATTTGACCTCTTTACAGCACACTCTATCGATAGAACATGTTAATATGGAAATGTAATCATTTCATCAATAATGGAATGGCTGGGGAAAAAATGTGAGCAGACAGATTCTTCTTCAAGTCTAATTTCAGCTGCAGTATATCAAACTATAATGCTTCCCAGTGTGGGACATTACAGTTTTTTCCAATCGTTTACACACACTTTTGAAAACGGGGCTCTTTTTGTCTGAACACATCACACAATTAACCAAACACAACACCCAATCAGCAGAACATAACAGATTGTTAGCAAAATGAAATATTTCTGTCAAAACAATAAACACATTGATAAAACCTTATACTGTTCTCATATCACTAACACATTCTTTGAATGATTTCACACTGTCGCTATCTTATACACAACATCACAATAAATTCAAAACACATCTGTAAAAACCCTCTTCCAATATATGGATCTTATTCAGACATGTTGTTTGAGAGCATTAGGATAATTTAGATGACAAAAATATTTTGATGAACCCTCATCAAGCAATGCACAAACTTGATGCTGCCGACAATATTAATTTATTTCACTGTACCATATGTTCAGTTACAGTGACAAGTCAATCAACAGAAAATGGCAAAATATAGTTCTTACTACTGTAAAGTGTAGAAAAATAAAAATCTGTACACAAACAAAAAGTACTGTACACTTACAGTCACTGAAGAAAAACTAAAGCAACAATACAAACAAGTAACAACAATACATAATACTCTAATCATCTCTCTGTCTAGCTGGATCAGGCCATATGAGTTCACCACATCACAGGCTATGGGTGCCTCTCATTTGGGCTTTTATACGTCCTCCCTCGCTCCTCTGGCCTCGATCCTCACTGATCGACATAAAGAATGATGGGGCGAAAACAATGGGATAGTCTATCCAGTGTTAGTTATAGATCAGTGGGAACGCCCCTCGAGGATCGAGCATAACACACCTGAGTGCTGCGTTTTCAATTTTGCACATGTGTGCTTACACAC
>NC_085015.1:3412211-3429711 GCF_963854185.1 Sardina pilchardus | reverse complement strand
TGTTTTTTTTTCTTCTTCTTCTTAAAACCAGTTGCAAAGAAACATCTGGGAATCTGGGAATCTGCACCCTTGATTCAGGAGAAGGTTCCTTTCTCCTGCTGTCTTCTGATAGGTCAGGAGAGGGTTCTGTGCAGTTCTGCACGGTCACAGGGTTCCGAGGGGGTTCTGCAGGGTTCCTGAGGGCTTCCGGAAGGTTCAGTTGAGCTGGCGGCACGCCTCGAACGTCCACTTGGAGGTCCCGCCGTAGATGTCGATGCTGGTCTCCAGCCAGGAGAAGACGTTGCCCACCTGAGCCTTGCTGCTGCAGGTGGCCAGGTTGTAGATCTCCCCCGTGGACAGCTTGCGGTCCCAGATGTTGAAGTTGGCCAGGTCGCCCACGAAGGCCTGCGTGGCGTCGAAACCACCGCCCAACGTGTCCTGAGGAGAAGGGAGACAGCGCACACCGTCACCAACGGAGTCACACAGCAAGAGGGTCTAGATCACTACAGAAACAGATATCTATATCACCCAGGGGGTCTATATCTATATCACCCAGGGGGTCTATATCTATATCACCCAGGGGGTCTATATCTATATCACCCAGGGGGTCTATGTCTATATTACCCAGGGGATCTAGATCACTCACAGAAACAGACATCTATATCACCCAGGGGGTCTAGATCACTACAGAAACAGATATCTATATCACCCAGGGGGTCTATATCTATATCACCCAGGGGGTCTAGTTCACTACAGAAACAGACATTTATATCACCCAGGGGGTCTATATCTATATCACCCAGGGAGTCTACTGTAGTTCACTCAGAGAAACAGATATCAATATCACCCAGGGGGTCTAGGTCACTACAGAAACAGATATCTATATCACCCAGGGGGTCTATATCTATATCACCCAGGGGGTCTATATCCATATCACCCAGGGGGTCTAGTTCACTCACAGAAACAGACATCTATATCACCAAGGTTGGAGCAGATCTACATATCATCTGCAGAAGTATGTATGTATGTGTGTATGTATTTAAAAAAATGTTTTGGGGGGGCAGGATTATTATGGGGGGGCCGGGATTATTCACACAATCACAAGTAAGTGATTTAGTGACAGAGCTAGCTACTGTAAGTTGCCTTGCTGGGGGTGTCCATGTGTGTGTGTGTGTGTGTGTGTGTGTGCGTACCTGTTCCTGCCCCAGGATGAGGACCCCCTGTGGTTTGATGGGGTGGTACGGCGCCATGTGTGTGTGTGTGTGTGTGCGTACCTGTTCCTGCCCCAATATGAGGACCCCCTGTGGTTTGATGGGGTGGTACGGCGCCGTGTGTGTGTGTGTGTGTGTGTGTGTGTGTGCGTACCTGTTCCTGCCCCAATATGAGGACCCCTTGTGGTTTGATGGGGTGGTACGGCGCCATGTGTGTGTGTGTGTGTGTGTGTGTGTGTGCGTACCTGTTCCTGCCCCAGGATGAGGACCCCCTGTGGCTTGATGGGGTGGTACGGCGCCAGGTTCTCCCCGGTGCCCCTGGACACTCCGTCCTGGAACGCCTCCCACACGCCATCACGCGTCGTCCAGGTAACGCAGATGTGGTGCCACTTGCCATCGTTGATCAGGAACGGCAGCTTCGCCACCTGCCACAGGTGAGACAGCCACAGGTGAGACAATAGGTCTAAGCTACAGCAACTCACACAACCCTCTCACAACAACTCACACACAACAAGTAGTTTATCGTTCATTAACGATATTAGTTAGTAAGGCTACCAACTAGCTAGCTTACTGACTGACCTTAAATTTACTCCAGTCCAATGTGATTGTCTGTCTTTGTGAATGCTTTATGATACAATCATCTCATAATATATCATCTACTGCAGCAGTTGCTTTGGCACAGGCTAGATTACAGTGGAGCCTGTTGAGTTCATTAAGCTTACTATTTTTCTGTTAGCTTAGCTGTTTTTTAGCAGTTTAACTGTGAAGAAAAGGTAATTCCACTAGATATGCAAACTTGCTCTAGCCTGCTCCTACCATACTCTCGCACATTATGAAAGTATGGTAGGACCAGGTTAAACTTGCTACCATACTCTCGCACATTATGAAAGTATGGTAGGACCAGGTTAAACTTGCTACCATACTCACGCACATTATGAAAGTATGGTAGGACCAGGTTAAACTTGCTACCATACTCTCGCACATTATGAAAGTATGGTAGGACCAGGTTAAACTTGCTACCATACTCACGTACATTATGAAAGTATGGTGGGACCAGGTTAAACTTGCTACCATACTCTCGCACATTATGAAATTATGGTAGGACCAGGTTAAACTTGCTACCATACTCTTGTACTGTACAGGACATTATGAATGTATGGTAGGACCAGGTTAAACTTGCTCCACAGTACAGCAATGAATTATACACCAACAACACTGCCGCAAACACGACTGACATCAAGAGCAGCTGACTATATAGCAAGGCTGCCTGATCTGGCCACATCCGTCCCCGTACCTTAAAGGGACACTTCACCAATTAGCACTAAGCTTTGTATCTTGAGAAAACCAGTCATGTTTTTGATTGGTCGTGCATCATTCCCTCAGTTTGCCTTGGGATGGGAGAAATACTGATTTCAATGTTGGACTTCCTGCTTTCAATGATGTAAAAATCATCATTTTACATCATTGAAAGCAGGAAGTCCTATGCATGGGTTTCATGGAAATCCGTATTTCTCCAATCTGAGGGCAAACTGAGGGAATGATGCACGACCATTCAAAAACATAACTGGTTTTCTACATAACTGTTTTTTTTCTACATAACTGTTTTTTCTGCCACATCCGTCCCCGTGCGTACCTTGTCGTTGATGAGGAGCTCCATGGGGTTGTTACCCCACTCGATGAGCACCAGCTCGTTGGCTTGGCCGGGGACGGCGTACGAGAACGGAGTGCCAACTCCCGGCGAGGCGCTGGACTTGAGCCACATGCAGACGCTGAATGCGTACATCTCCGGTAAGCTCCTCTTCACCTTGGCGTACATGTAGTTGGTCCTCAGCGGAAAGGTCAGCTGGAACTTGTCCAGCGGACGGTTCTCCTTCAAGCCTGCGGACGAAAACAGATATCAGGTCACTTTGACGCGGCAGCCCCATAGGATGGCTTGCTTCTTGCCTCTGGAGTCGGACGATCATTTTTTTTTTCCAACACACAAACACACATACGCACACGGACGCACGCACACACGCACGCATGCACACACACACACGCACGAACACACACACACACACACACACACACACATACACACACAGACACTCTCTCTCTCTCTCTCTCTCTCTCACACACACACACACACACACACACCACCACCACCACCACCCCCACCAGTTAAGAATGAGATCTTTCACAGAGAGAAACCTTGTCAAAGCGACACAGAACAAACACAGCATTCACCACTTTAACGAACACACACACACACTCTCAGGGCGTCTTCAGGAATTACATGGATAAAATGGCACAGACGTCCTATTTCCGGCATTTACTCATCAAATAGCCTAGATTTTTTTTTTTTTTTAAATGACGTTAAAAATAATCTCTGCTCTCTCTAATACGCTACAGACGGGAGAGCCAAGGATGACGGGCTGAATACTGAGTTAGTGTAGTCCACCCCGCCTGCTCCCAGCACACACACACACACACACACACACACACACACACACACACACCGCCAGCTCCCGGTCTCGCGCCCTCTCTCTCTCTGCCCCTTCCACTTTTACGACCCTGTTTGATGTGGCCTATAACGAGCACGGGTGAGGAACGGCGTCTGTGATCAACACTCTCTCTCTCACACACACACACACACACACACACACACACACACACACACACACACACACGGGGCAGAGGGAGAGGGAGAGGGAAAGAGAGTCGTCCGGCTGGTGTCTACCACACAGGGAGAGTGCCGATGTGATCTGCGCCAATAAATTATTTTCATCTTCACGAGACGGGTGCCGTCGCTGCCCACCCTGATTGAGTTAACGGTAAATCACGCGCGTAAACGGCGAAATTGGTCATTTGGAATTGGATATGCAAAGCAATGCAGCTCTTTATCCTTTCCCGCCCCCACACCGCGCACGCGCGCGCACATACACAAACACACACACACACACACACACACACACACACACACACACACTCACACTTCTGCGACACTGCAGACAGGCGGCTATTTCTTCTGCCAATAACAATCTATTAAGTTACCCCGCATTAACTGGTGAATCTGTTTCTTTCAAACACCCCGCGTCGAGTGTGATTTAGCTGTGATTAAGAAAATCCAGCGCACAAGAAAGTGACGGACCGATCCTCAAGGCATTGTAGCCTACCTTTCTCCAGGTCCGTGATTCTCTGGTGGAGGGACGTGAGAGTGGACTCCACGCGACCCCGTTGCTCAGTCTCGTTGCGCAGCCCCGTCTTGCCCTCCTCCAGAGTGTTCACGCGGGACAAAACCTGCTTCTCCAAGTCGTCGATCTTGGTCTGCAGCAGGTCCTTCAGACTGTTCGCCTGCACCGAGTTGTTGTTTCGGCTGAATTGCTAAGAAAAGGGACAGAGGGAAAGCGACATATTACACATCATATATTACAAACAGTAGTTCGATGTATGTGTTACAGTATGTAAATGAGAAAATACAGACACGTAGGCTACATAGCCTAAATAAATAAACAAGCCAAATAAATAAATAAATAAGAGAGCCTTTCAGCGCCAGTGTTTTGGCCGAGGACACGTAAATGCCAAAGCCAGATTAAGTTGTTCGAAGCTTAGGCTGCTGCCTCACGTTGTCCTCGACCCCAGTGGACTTTACCGGTAACTAAATTTGTCAAATCAGCCGTTGTCCTCAGATGATGTCCTGATCTTGCTTTTAATTAACCTAATCGTTAAAACAGTTTCCGGAACATTGCAACGGGGCACGTGGATTAAATCCGGCTAAAGTGTTATTTAAACACAATTACAGCCCGAATTAAGAATGAACGGCTCGTATTCAACGGCGCGAATTTGAATTGGATTGTAATTGTTTAAAATAGACTAGTATCCTACATACCTCTAGATTTTCCAATCTCTGTTTGAGAGACTGTAAAGTCTGTGACAACTGCGTCAGCGTGTCTGAAGGAGCTCGCGATACATCCCCCATAGTGTTCTTAGTACCGGACTCTTTCCTTCGCCCGCTGCCGCGAGAATCCCCGGAGTCCGTCCCGCTCTGACTCTCGCAGCGTGTGAGCTTGGAGGTTAGTTCCCGAATAGTCTCTTTTTGGTTCATGATGGTTTCCTTCTGCTGAAGTACTGTTTCTCGGAGCTGCATCACCGTGGTCTTCAAATCCTCTCCCGGAACACTGTTTTGTAACGTCGCTGAACATATGTCCATATCCTTGGGTACCGACGTGCAGATGAACTGGGTTTGTTGTCCAAAGTCCTGGGACAAGCACTCCAGAAATAAGTAAGAAAGTAGAAAAAGTTTCCACGTGAATCCGTTCAAGTAAACCTCCATTATTAGAGAGACGTGAGTGTTTTCAGTGCTGAAATCGCAGTGTGTGTGTGTGTGTGTGTGTGCGTGTAGCGCCAGTGGGAGTGCGCGTTTGAGATTTCAGCACCACGGAGCTGTTCCTTGTTGTAATCCGTTTGCTGCGCGCGCATGGTTTATATAGTGCGCGGGCAGTAGAGTGCGGGCTCGCGACATCACGAGGGGACAGGAAGCGGAGTTCCAACGCCTAATCCGTGCCCGCCCCGCGACTGTGAGGTGGAAAGAACGTCACGTTCAAAAGATGAAACCGTTTTCTTTGCCCCTGGCCCACGGATGCTGAATATTTCATAGCTACGACGATTTATCCTTTCTGTCGTTGTATTATTTATTTGCAAATCCTGGGTATGTAAGTGGAATAGTCCTTTGCCCTCAGTTTAGAGACTGCCGTGTTTATTTGTAAGCCCATCGAAGCTTTTAGTCAGAGAGGGTTAAAGCGTTTTAGTAGTCTTCTTCAGAAGGGACAGATTGTTCAGCTAGGCTACTCTGTCAACTGTAACCCATGTCAGACAGCAGAACGATATCCTCCCATATAGACTACCATTAATAATATGTGCCACATTACAACCAAACATACTTTCATTTTTTTCCCACATCCTCTTACATAGACACCTTCTTGTAACACACACACACACACACACACACACACACACACACACACACACACACACACACACACACACACACACACACACACACACACACACACACACACACACACACACACACACACACACACACACACACAGACAGAGTTGTTATCCAGACATCTCTCTCTCTCTCTCTCTCTCTCTCAGGAGAAAAGCTCTAACCTACATTTCTCTCAGCACCCAGCGGACTAGGCTATACTGCAGCGCTTGTGAGCGTTGCCGGTAATCAACTTCCCACCTGGCCCGCGTGCACTTGCTAGCGTTGTGTCAATACCATTCTTCGCGCCTCTCTATCTACCGCGCGCGCTGAAGCCAGCTTTTCCCGCGCTCATCATTTCCAGCCCGGAGGCCTAGGCAGGGCTATTGATCTCCTTCCCCTCAGCTATCGCTGAGCCTGTTACTGAAGAAAAAGGTCTCTCTCTTCACTGACTGAAACAATAAATAGGCCTAACATTGAAATCACTATTCTCTTTCACAGTAAAATACCTCGGACTTTTGCTGTCCTAGATGTTGTTTTGCCTTAGAACTAAAGACTCCACTGCAGATACCTGAAGGTGATGGTATTGATACTTGATGATACTTTGTGCGTGTGCGTGCATGTGTGCACAGGTGTGGTACTGTATGTGAGGGTTTCACTATAGTGTGTTAATGAGTTTGCTTTCACTATAGTGTGTTAATGAGGTTGCTTTCACTATATAGTGTGTTAATGAGTTTGCTTTCACTATAGTGTGTTAATGAGTTTGCTTTCACTATATAGTGTGTTAATGAGTTTGCTTTCACTATGGTGTGTTAATGAGTTTGCTTTCACTATAGTTTGTTAATGCGTTTGCTTTCACTATAGTGTGTTAATGAGTTTGCTTTCACTATAGTTTGTTAATGTGTTTGCTTTCACTATGGTGTGTTAATGAGTTTGCTTTCACTATAGTGTGTTAATGAGTTTGCTTTCACTATGGTGTGCATAATTATGCAAGTTGTGAATAGTTGTGAATAATGTCCAGACAGCCCCTCATCATGTGGTGCTTCAGTCACGTGAAACAGATTAATCTGTAGGCTACTTCTGAATGAAACCCCTCCAGCCACCCCCACCCACCCAGGAACACACACACACATACAGTACACACACACACACACACACACACACACACACACACACACACACACACACACACACACACACACACACACACACACAGACACGTGACCCAGAAAAAGGAAAAGAGGGGAAAAAAGGAACACTGCTAGAATTTAAGCCCTGCATGGGAGCCTCTGTGTTTATGTGTGTGCTTGTGTGTGTGCGCTTGTGTGTGTGTGTGTGTGTGTGTGTGTGTGTGTGTGTGTGTGTGTGTGTGTAATGTATGCATGTGAGTGTGTTTGTGTGTATATTGGAGTGTATTCGTGTGCCTCTGTGTGTGTGTGTGTGTGTGTGTGTGTGTGTGTGTGTGCGCGCATGCATTTCTGTGTGCGTTTGTATGCATGTACACGAGTGAGTGTGTGTGTGTGCGTGCGTGCATGTGTGTGTATACCTGTTTGTGTGCTTCAGTCTGTATGTGTTTGAGTGAGTAGTTTTTGTGCTTGTGTGTGTGTGTGTGTGTGTGTTTGCATAGATTTGTGCTTTTGTATTCGTATGTGTGTGTGTGTATGTCGGTGTGCCAATTCATGAGTGTGTATGCATATGTGTGCGTGTATGAGTGGGAATGTACTGTATTTGTGTGTTTGTGTGTGCGTGCATGAATTGGCATAAATATGTGTGCCAATTCATGTGTGTGTGTGTGTGTGTGTGTGTGTGTGTGTGTGTCTGTGTTCTACATTGATGGCTGAGGATAATTTCTCTGATGTATCTAGCAGAAAGGTTATTTAAACAGGTCAATCTGAGGCTTAGTTATAGCATTCCTCGGGCCAAAATAAACCCCCAAAATAATATTGCATTAAAAATAAAAGACGCCAGGTGTGTGATGTGAACCCAGTGACACACTGCTCTTAAGCTTCTAAAACAGAGATAAAGATCAAAATAAAAATGAAATGGAAAGGTGCGCACGTGAATGCGACAGGTGTGTTGTTGCTTTCCCCGCGAGGGGGTCATCCCTACAGTATGTTCCCCAGGTCCTATGTTCCCCGGTTTTCGCCAAAAGGGTCCTATGTTCCCCGGTATTTATTGTGACTGGGGAACATAGGACCATTTTTGGGAAAAGTGGGGAACATAGGACTCTTTTTTAAAATGTACCAAAAAAAGGGTCCTACTGTATGTTCCCCGGTCCCATACAAAGTGGGGAACATAGGACCCGGGGAACTAGTGATGCGCGGTTCAGCCCATTACCCGCGGATATCCGCGGGTTTACCCGCGGATATCCGCGGGTTTACCCGCGGGTCGGGCGGATTTGGGTAGGCCTAATAGTTTTTTCTAAATATTGCGGGTGGGTCGGGTCAAAAAAGTAAAAATGCACATTTCTCACTTGTTAACTTCCGACATATTAGGTGGCGATGTGCCTGCAATACAGGAGGTGTGGTCGAGCGCAAAACATAATTTCTCCTAAATTCAGCACCCAATTGCGCCATGCGTGACTGACTGAAAAAGTCAATCGCGCATTCGCTACTTTATGGACATGGAGCCTAATGATCTGGGATATCGAAGGTTGTGCACAATGCGAGAACACCTCGCTTCTGTCATAGGCTACACGAATAAACAGCTGTGCTTGTTAAATGCTTGGCAGTGTTAAACGCAAAAGTAGGCTAGCCTATGAAGTTGCAAGGGGAAATATGAATGGAAACTTGTTATGAAGATGAGATTTAACACTAGCTATGTCTAGGCTGCAGATTATGAATGGTGTGGAGGAGCGCAGATTGTCAAAATGACCGATCATTGTAACCCGCTGTTGTCCTCATGTGGGCTAATTAGGCTAGGAAAGACGTTAAATGCGTTTTTTCCTTTCCGCGGGTCGGGTCGGATTTGGGTCACAATTCGAACATATTTTTGCGGATTGGGCGGGGCGGTTTGGATCTCCTGAAAAGTCGGGTTGGGGCGGGTTTTAAAAAAAGCCCACCCGCGCATCACTACGGGGAACATAGGACCTGGGGAACATAGGTACGCTCCCCCCAGCAAGGCCATCATTGTCATTGTGGCATGTTTGAACTGTGAGACCGAGGCAATATTTTCACTGTAACACCATGGACTTGTTTCCACTGAGATGGAGGCTCTCGATTGGAGATGTTTTCACTGTGATGTTTGGTCAAGGGAGTAATTGTGAAGTTTTGACTGAATGATTAATGAGTGATGAAAAATGTTAGCCAATAAGTGCTTTGTAAATACAGTAGGTAGGCCTACATGTGTAGACTAACCTTATTACTATCAGAAATCAACTATCTAAATAACTAGCTTGCTAGCTAGCCAACTAGCTCCCTCTCTCGATCATTACCGAGCTAACTAACTATCTAACTTGTTTGCAAGCTAGCTAGCTAATTAACTAACTAGCTAACTAGTCTCGCCAGGTCACTTCCCGGAAACTTTACAGACAACACTTCATATTTGGATTTTGATTAAAACTAGCGACTGTTTAGCTTGGAATTTCTCAGGAACAGAGGCATGTAGGAATAACGAGTTTGTACCCACTGAGAGCGTTAAGTCTAACCTATCAAACGAGCCATAGTATGTGTCCATAGCTATAACATAGAATACGCTGTGGCTCTACAAACTGTTGTTAGCAATGATCTAGATTGCCGGCACTCTGGGCTTCCATAAACAACGCAGCATTCAAAGTGTTAAAGCAACACTAAAGAGTTTTTCGTACCTTAAAATAATGTTTCCAAAATCATTTCAGCGGTTCATCAACTCGTAACAGGGTAAACGACACTTCTGCTTTCACTTCGTGGCCCTCTATCGGTTATAACCGCACTATGTAACTTTACAAGGTGGGGTAGTGTATCTGTAGTTCGATGAAATGAGACATCAGAAACTACAAATTTGACTTGCTTCAATGTCGCAATACATCATACTTTCATAAAATCATGCAACATATTCTACCTTATCTGTTATTTGCTGGATAAACAAACAGCGTGTGTGCGACAGAGGAAAAGTGCTTTAGTGATGCTATAAGTCGATGAGATGGCCCCCATGTGCAGGCAGGAGCAGAGTTGAACTTCATCATCTCCACTCAGACTGTTCCATCTGCCAGCTCACACACACACACACACACACACACACACACACACACCCCACTCAGCCTGCGGTGCGGAACATTCCACCCAAAGAGGTGACCCGCTAGCGGTGTATTAGTCGTAACGGCGCGACTGGGGCCGCGGCTGGGCGGCGCGCTCTGATTGGACGGTTGGAGACGGGGCCATGTGTGGGGAGGTGGGATTATTATGCCAGTTGTTTGATGATATTAAATAAAAGACAACGAGATCAGATGAACTGGGTGTGCCCTGTACACTGACACAGAACACAAGAGCCCTGACACAATGACCTGTCTGGGTGATGTGAGAGAGAGTGTGTGTGTGTGTGTTTGTTTGTTTGTGTGTGTGTGAATGTTTGTCAATACTTTCACACAGCACTAATCAGATGTTATCTAACTGTCTAGAATACAGTTGGTTTTAGATTTATAAAGCACAAATGGGAAACCTGTAACTGTGTGTTTTTTCTGTGTGTGTGTGTGTGATGTCCATTTTTCGAAAAAGTTCCTGGTGGCGATGAAGCACTAGAGCCTGGCTGAATTGACACACCTTTCCACACACAGTGTGTGTGTCTCTCTCTATTTCTCTCTATCTCTCTCTCTTTTGTGTGTGTGTGTGTGTGTGTGTGTGTGTGTGCGTGTGTGTGTGTGTGTGCGTGTGTGTGCTTTGGTATTTGTGCCTCTGTGTGTGTGTGTGTGTGTGTGTGTGCGCGCGCGTGCGTTGGCATTTGTGCCTGTGTGTGTGTGTGTGTGTGTGTTTGTACTGTTGGAGGATGACTGCATTGTACTGGCTCACAAGGCAATATTCAGGTTACAGGGAGGGAGGAAATAATTTCTCACACCGCGGGCTCTCTCTCTCTCTCACACACTCTCTGTCTGTCTGTCTGTCTGTCTGTCTGTCTGTCTGTCTGTCTCTCTCTCTCTCTGGGCCTCTACTGAAAGAGGAAGTCATTCCGCACATATCCCTCTTGGGCCGAGAAGGGTCACAAGAATAAGGACTCCTGTAAACACGTCTCTAAGAGGTCTGCTCTCTTTCTCAGAGGCCAGCATTGACAAACACGTCTCTAAGAGGTCTGCTCTCTTTCTCAGAGGCCAGCATTGACAAACACGTCTCTAAGAGGTCTGCTCTCTGTCTCAGAGGCCAGCATTGACACAGTCAAGACGTTCAGATGAAAAAGGGAGAGTCGGATAACTCTGCCAGACCTGTCTGTTCACTGTCTCCTGCTCACAAAGGTTTGAATATCTTGCCTTTCACACAGACTCTCTCTGTCTGTCTCACTCTCTCTCCCTCTCTCTCTTCCTCTCTCTCTCCCTCTCTCTCTCTCTAACTGTTCAGCTGCATTCTTCTCTGACCTTCAGTAGCTTCCAGTCTGACCTTGGCAATGGCAAAACGTGTGATTGTTTTATTGTGAGGATTGGAATATGTGTAAAGGTTGTCTGTGTGTGTGTGTGTGTGTGTGTGTGTGTGTGTGTGTGTGTGTGTGTGTGTGTGTGTGTGTGTGTGTGTGTGTGTGTGTGTGTGTGTTAGTGTCTCTCTCTCTCTCTCTCTCTGTGTGTGTGTGTGTGTGTGTGTGTGGTACAAAACCAGTGAAATCATACTTTCCTTTGTACGGCTCTCCTACACGTCTGCGTTTCTTCCTCCTTTTCATCAAACTCTCATCAAACTAAACACTGAAAGTTTCGTCACTTCTCACAGAACACTCTTTTAAAGGGATCCAGAGAGAACAAAGGCTGCACACACACACACACACACACACACACACACAGTATGGTCACTAGGCACATGCACATGCACCTAAGCACCAATCTACCCCCCCAACCCTAACCCCCCTCCCAACCCTAACCCCCTCCGAGCACTAACTCCTGAGGGAGTCTGGCCTTTGCAATAGGTATCGGAAAGTAAAAGTGTTCAATAAATGTGTGTGTGTGTGTGTGTGTGTGTGTGTGTGTGTGTGTGTGTGTGTGTGAGCCTCCTCAGTGTCCAGCTGATCAGAGGTTGCGATGTAACATCAGCTGACTTCCTGCTGTCCTCTCTTACTGATTCTATTTGTTTCTTTACCCTTTCACCCAAGGGTAGAATCTCTCCATTATTTCAATTCATCCCTCTCTTTCTCATCTGAACACACACTTACACACACTCACACACACATACACACACACACACACACACACACACACACACACACACACACACACACACACAGAGAGATTAACGGGAGGTGATAATAAGTTCTCTCTCTCCCCGCCTCTGTCTCTTATCCCATCCCATAATGTGCAGATTAATATATTCCCACATACCATAGTGTGTGTGTGTGTGTGTGTGTGTGTGCGTGTGTGTGTGTGTGTGTGTGTGTGTGTGTGCGTTGGTTCAGATGAATACACTCACACAGATCTGTTCTCTCTGGTCTGTTTTTATTAAAGGTTATTATCTGATTATTTCCCAATGCACAAATGGTGTTCCTAAATTAATGCTATATATCTTCAGTGCCATCCACCGTCCAATGGTACCACTTTAGGCTTGTGTGTCTGTGTGTGTGTGTGTGTGGGTGTGTGTGTGGGTGTGGGTGTGGGTGTGGGTGTGAATTTGCATGTGTAGGCTCATACAGTATGTGTGAGTGTGTGTACTTTGTGTGTGCGCGGGAGAGTGTG
This sequence comes from Sardina pilchardus, assembly GCF_963854185.1. Lineage (NCBI taxonomy): Eukaryota > Metazoa > Chordata > Actinopteri > Clupeiformes > Clupeidae > Sardina > Sardina pilchardus. The sequence continues at coordinate 3,416,717 of NC_085015.1, read as the reverse complement.
AGAGAGACTAAGTGAGTGAGTGAGATAGTTAGCTATACCAAGCACACACGGACACACACAGACAAACACACACAAACACATACACACACACACACACACACACACAGAGAGAGAGAGAGAGAGAGAGAGAGGGGTTAGCATTATGTTATGTAAGAGATGCTCTCTGTAGTCTAAACGGTTTATTTGTGTAAAGACATTACAGTAAAGAGTTTCAGTTGTTGCCTCTGTGCATTTCCAAATACATACTTACATAAAGCTCATGAGGAATGTTTTTCTTAGAATCTTTCCCCAGAATTGAATCTAGAACTAATACCGACTACCATTACATCATCAAATGGAACCTTGGCTTTGGAACAATCTGATCCCGTACAGCACAGTCTTTAGTCTCCTTCCTCTTCTCCCCAAAAGCGTACCACGGCTGTACACACACACAAGCACTAACGCACTGTGTATGAGAAGCACAGGCACCCTGGAGCAGAGGAGCAGACAAACACAAGCAGACGAGTGCAGGACAGACACAACAGCACTGACCAAAACAAACAGCACTGACCAATACAAACAACACTGCTCAATACAAACAGCACTGACCACTACAAACAACACTACTCAATACAAACAGCACAGGCCAAACAGAGGGGTGATAGAGCCTTTGCTGGTGCTGCTCCACGACTGTGGAACCAGCTCCCCCTGGATATTAGATCCGCCCCCTCCATTTCTGCCTTTAAATCCAGGCTAAAAACCCACCTGTACTGCCTGGCCTGTCTTGTCCCCTAACCCTGTTCTTCTGCGTATTCTCTGTGTTGTGTGCCCTGTTTCTGAATATTGCCTTTTTATTATCTCTGCCAAGAAGGTTATGTTTTTATCAGGGTTCGTGAGTGTGATGGTTTGTCTGTCTGTTCACTAGATAACTTAAAAAGTTATGCATGGATTTCGATTAAATTTTCAGGGAAGGTCTGAAATGACCCAAGGAAGAAACGATTACATTTTGGGAGTGATCCGTACCACCGTCTGGATGCAGGAGGCAGAGGTTTGCTCTCGCTGAGTACTTTTCTAGTTAATTCATGTTTTATATAACGATGATATTGGTGAAATAGATAGATAGATAGATAGATCATAGATAGATAAGCTGATAGGTCAGCTTATGCTGTGTGTAAAATATGCTTTATAAATGAATAAGGGTGTCTTGATTTCGAAATTACAGCTCAGTCTGTGTTGTGTGCCCTGTTTTTCAATGTTTCCTTTTTTGTATTATGTGTCTTTTTAGTCATCCACTGTACAGCACTTTGGTCTGCTTATGCTGTGTGTAAATGTGCTTTATAAATTACACTGACTTACTAATTTACTAAATTACATTTATTCATTTACTTACTTACGTACTTACTTACTTATGTACTTACCATGGACACATGTCCACACAATCTCTCCCCCCTTCTGCCCCAGCTGTGTGTACTGCACACACACATGGTGTATTCATCACGCCTGGTGGAGCGGGGCTTCATTCCCGACGTAGGGAGTCTGTGTCTCTCTGGATTAATGAGTCAGATAAAGATAGTGAACTTGATCTTTAACTTTGATTTTAGCTCGAGAATCATAGTTCATTGTGATCATCATCATCGTGTAACGACTGTTCAGTGTTCAGTAATGGATTACTCCCCGGCCTGACGTGTAACAACGTTTATTAACGGATTAGATTAGATTAGATTATCTTTAATGTCCCCAAGGGGCAATTTGGTGCACAGCTGATAGTCAACACAAATATGCAATCATACAATCGAGCACACATACAATACAAACAAAAAGCAGCAATCAATAGTCAGGTTCATTGATATAGGCAAAAAGTAACTGAATGACCTAATGACTTAATGCTTGTTAACTTGGGGGTTCCTCCCCGGCCTGACGTGTAACGACTGTTCAGTACTGGATTATTCCCCAGCCTGATGTGTAGTGACTATTAATTATTCAATATGGAATTACTCCTCAGCCTTATGTGTAGTGACTGTTTAATAAGAGATTATTCCCCCGGTCTGATGTGTAACGACTGTTCAATAACAGATTCTTTTCTGGGTCTGATTATTATAACGTATGTGTAACCACTGCCCTTGGCCTGCCTGCAATTAAGAGATAAAAAAACAAGACATTTCTCTTGGCTTTAATTCAACACAAATCAAATTTGCTTTTACACACATACAGTATGCAAATTTTAAGTTTGTAAATAAACAACGGAAAACAGAAAGAAAGAGGGCCACAGATAGAGAGTGAGAGATAGAGATAGAGAGAGAGGGCCACAGATAGAGTGATAGAGAAAGAGATAGAGAGAGAAACAGAGAAAGATGGAGTGGATGAAAGCAGAGAGGGAGAGAAAAAGAAAGATTGCTGCCATCAAATGTTTTTTCTTTCTCTCTTACTCCCTCACAGACAAAGCAAAGAGTATAATTAGGCTCATCCTTCTCACACACACACACACACACACACACACACACACACACACACACACACACACACACATTTTATTAGTTACATAAATCTCAATAAAGCAACCCAAAAGCAAACTGCGACCAGCGCCAGTCATCATCGCGAGCGCTGATTGGTGAGCCACGGAGGAGTGGGGGTGATGACTGATCGCGCCTATTAGCATATGGAGCGGGTGTGTGTGTGTGTGTGTGTGTGTGTGTGTGTGGAGCGGGTGAGGAGTTCAAGTGTCAAAGCCATGGGCGAGATGTAAATGTTTAGCATGAGACGGAGGTGCGGGCGGCTGGCATTTGTTTAAGTTGAGTCACCGAGGTGACGGCCAGGACGTCTATATGTTTAAGATGAGTCACCGAGGCGACGGCCAGGATGTCTATATGTTTAAGATGAGTCACATGGAGGAGTTGGGACTGGAGGCAGGGGGAGGAGAAGGTCAGGCTGCTTCAGAGGAGGAGGCTCGTGAGAGGAGGAGAGTCACTGAGTCACACACTCGCTGGGCAAACACAGATGTTTCTCTTTTTGAAAAGTTCCAGATTTGTTTCAGAAGATCTGTGCACCAGGTGAAAGAAACAAAGAGAGGAATAGAGGAGAGGTCTCATATCCAGCTTGTTTTAGTAGCAGCATTTTAACTCACGGTTAGTTATATTGAGCAAGACTTTCCGTTAACAGCATCAAATGAAGTCATCTGAAGGATTTCTATGATTGAGAGATGATCCTCTGTACTTCCTAGTTTTGATGAAGAGTGTGTGTGAGATTCATCTTGACCCCTTCTCCCATTCTTGCCGTCACTTCTATTTATTATTATTGTGCGGGATACCATCTAATGATTACTCTCACGGAATATGGAATACAGAAACATGGAACATTCCAACCTGGAATGCATTGGAATGTCCCCAGTGCTCCACTTGTACCCTCGGTGTTCCGTAACAGAATGTTGTCTATTTCAGGAACGTCCATCCATTAGCTGAGTCCCTGGTGCAGGTAGTGGCCATCTCTAATGGGCTCTATAAAGGGCCTGTCCTGGACTATGCAGAGTATGGAGAGTCCTCCACCCACCAACCTAAAGCAGGGGTCTGGCCACATATGCATTATTCAACACCTTGGACGGTGACGGTTAGAAACATTTATACCACTGCTTGGTCAAATTTCCTATTGTGATGCGCTATTTGGAACGTGCATTATTTTTCTATATACCGCACGGCTATGAAGTAGTTCCCTACTTTTGGGCTTATTACACTTGAATATTAATTCGCCAATGTCAATGTAACGGTAAAAACAACAACGTTGTATCTAAGACAGCGGCAATATAAACGAAAGTGATAGTAGCAGTGGTATAAGCGGGATAATCAACTCCGCGCCCTGTGTGTTTATAGGAAAATAATGCACTTATCGAAGTGTAAAGTCCCCTCCGCCTGCGGCGTCGGGTCCTTATTACCACTTCGAACGTGCATTATTTTCCTATAAACGCACGGCGCGTCGTTGATTATCCCTTACATAACAGCATCAACAATCAACCCACATGTATCTGCATACCCTCTTAAAATGAATGTGTTGAAAACAGCCCATCTCTGTGTCCACAGTAAACTGTTTGTATTTCCAACACATTCCTTTTGCTATTTATTACACAATATGTGTTGACAATAACAGAACTTGTGTTGTTTATTTCAACACATTTCTGTGTCCAGATAGGGTCACCACAGTTTGTGTTGTTTCCAACAACATTCATTTTACTGTAAGAGTTACTGTGCACATCTTGCTTTTTGATGATTAAGGCCTTGTGTAAAAATTCCAGCCAATCAGCATGTTACAGAACTATCTTTGCAGTGTCCACTCCCAGAGTTCCATTTTATTTTTTGCTTATTTATTTATCAAATGTTTTGTTCCCTAATTCTCACACCACCTACGGTGTTATGATGACCAATCTCAAGGTTTTTTATTCTTCTTGTTCTCCTCCACTCGTGACTGAAACACCGCCTACAGCGTTCAGCTTCACCGTGGACTCTTAATATCTCCTCCCCTCGAGACTAGGAAGTTATATCT
>NC_085015.1:3399711-3409711 GCF_963854185.1 Sardina pilchardus | reverse complement strand
CTCTCTCTCTCTCTCTCTCTCTCTCTCTCTCTCTCTCTCTCTCTCTCTCTCTCCCTCTGTCAGCCATATTAATAATACACTCAAAGCTTTCCCCATCCCTCTAAAAATAGCTTCACTTTTCTCTTCAATATTTCATTCACACCATCGCTGTCTCTGTCTATCTCTCTTCCCTCTCTTTTCCTCTTATCTCTCATACACTCTCTCTTTCACACAAGCAGAGTCTCTCCCTCTTTCTATCCCTCTCTCTCTTTCTCTCTCTCTCTCTCAAATTCAAATTCAAATTCAAAGGAGCTTTATTGGCATGACTCAAATAAGCAGTGTTGCCAAAGCTGACATATTACAAAAAACAAACAGATACAATATCTGTTTGGGGTGGAGTGAAAACAAATGAAACTTATAGGAACTATTTTTAAAATAGGTAAATGAAAGGAAAGGAAACTTAAATAATTAGAAAAAAAAATAGTAATAATAATATCATTTTAAAAAGATATTGTCAACATGCTACCATGTACTTTGCCACATTATCAAGAGTCACTCACTTCCTCATTTTGTGACAGTCTGACACGTATTGTGCTGCTAGACTAATACAGTCTCTGTGCTCTCCTAATAGATATGGGAGTTTCTCTTCATTTCCCAATAGGTGAAATTGAGGTGAAACTTGTGTGAATTGTTCGAAAAACTGGCCTCTAATAGAGGCATATTTGTTACATTTGGTTAGAAAATGTAGCTCATCCTCCACTGCTCCCTCATTACAATTCAGACAAAGTCTTTCTTCCCTTGGAAGCCAGGTCTGTCTGTGTCTTCCAGTCTCTATGGCCAGCGAGTGGTCGCTAATTCTGTAGGAAGTTATTTGTTTTCTTTGTTTAAATTCTTTAATTTCTGTAAGATAGGGTGCCAATTCATAATTCTTTTTAATTTTTTGAAAACAGTTCAATTTATTAGAATGCTCAATTTCGTTCAGCCAATATTGGAAATACTCTTCTTTTGTTTCTTTTTCGATTAGTTTTATTTTTGCCTGTGTCATGTCCGTTTCATTCAGATTATGTTTAGTTTTCAGATAAGTAAAAGGGTCTCTCTCTGGGTGTTTTCCCCTCTGTAGGAGAGCATTATAATGACATTTGTCTTGGTTAGATATAAGATGATGGTAAAATTTGCATGCCCTTTTATTTATATCAGTCAGTAGGGGGAATCTTCCTAGTTCTGCTCTGCAGGCAAGATTGGAGGCATTTCTATGTACTCCAAGGGTGTTTTTGCAAAATTCAAGATGAAATGTCTCTGCTGCGTTTTTGTCCCAAGAGACATAATTGTGTTGGTACTTGGTGCCCCAAATTTCACTTCCATATAAAAGGATGGGCTTGATGGTTGAGTCGAAAATTTTCAGCCACAGTCTAACGGGGGGATTAAATTGTTTTAATGTTCTGTGAATTGCATAGTAAGCTTTCCGTGCCTTTTCAGCTAGGTCTTTATTTGCTGTATCAAAGTTGCCTGATGATGATATTGTCAGGCCTAAGTAGTTATATTTTGTCACCTGACATAGTTTTTCCCCACCAAGAGTGAAAGTATATTTATTCCCCGTTGAGCGATGTTTTTTCTGAAAGGTCATTGTCTTAGTTTTCTCTGTGTTTATTTTGAGGTTCCAAGTTTCTGAGTAGTTTTCAAGAATGGAAAGACTTTCCTGTAAAGCTTCCTCAGTTGGCGATAGAAGTAAGAGGTCATCAGCAAATAACAAGCATTTAATTTCCCTTCCCTCTAATGTAAGTCCTGGTGATTTAGAGTTTTCGATGTTAGTTGCTAAATCATTAATATATAAGTTAAAAAGCAGTGGGCTGAGAGTACACCCTTGCCGGACCCCTTTGGCCTGCTTAAAGTAAGTTGTTCTTTGATTTTCGATTTTCACACAACATCTATTGTTATCGTACATATCTTTAATTATATCGTATGTCTTTCCTCCTATGCCATTTTGAATAAGTTTCAATAATAGACCATCCTGCCAAACTGAGTCAAACGCCTTTTTGAAATCGATAAAACAAGCGAATATTTTTCCTTTGTTGATGTTAGTGACATATTTATCGATTAGTGATTGTAATGTGTATATGTGGTCGGTTGTTCGGTGGTTTTTCATGAAACCGATCTGGCAGTTGTTGATGGCCTTATTTTCTAGTAAAAAGTCTGTTATCCTGTTGTTTACTATATTGCAGAAGAGTTTCCCTAGGTTGTTACTTAAAGCGATCCCTCTGTAGTTGTTAGGGCCCGAGCACCGAGGTGCGGCCACTGAAAGTGGCTGCACCGTAGGTGCAAGGCCCTATTGTTTTTGCTCAGATTATTATTATTATTATTATACTTCTATTCCTCTTACTCTTAACTTTTTCGCCCTTTTTCACCAACTTGACATGCACTAAAACTCTTGTAATTTGGCATGTAGATGTGGAATTGTTAACTGTACTTAGAGACAAAGGTTTGGCCTAGGGTGTGGCTCAGGGACTGTATAGCGCCACCTAGCACGCCGTCTACTGTGGTTGACGCATACATTCACGGAAATGAACCAAATTTGGTGGACATGTGTGTTGTATTATTCTGAACAAGTTTTACATTTAAACTATATAGTGAATATTAAAAGAATTTGAATTATGTGAGATTTTCTGATTTTTGCACATCATGTATTTTGAAATACTTCTCCTAGACGGTTTATCGAAACTATGTCATTTCAGCAGTAAAATGATCTTGAGGGGTTGCCCAAGAGAAATTGCGACCAGATTTTTGAATTTCAAAAGTATATTGAAATGGCGAAGGTTTGAATCCAGGCGTCTTGTAAAAGAAACAGGAAGTTGGCGTTATAGGCAGAAAACAGTGACTAATTTGGATCAAATTAAGTGGAGTATTAGTTAGTGTGTTTGTAGTCACAGTCATATACAAGTTTTGATGTGGCATTAATTCTGTCACTCAATAGTGTATTAATGATCGTGGTTGACACATAGTTTTACCTAAAATATTATGAAGTGAGTTTACAAATATTAATACTCATATGAACCTATGCTGAAATTTTGGCGTTAGCCACATTAACAGAAAGTGAGTTATTCAGGTTTTCATATGACTATGGTCTCTCCTATCCGCTCCTTTCTGCCCGCGCGTGTTACACACAGAACTACTGTCTTAGCCCCATGACCCCCCTCTCTCCCAGCTGGATGTCTCTCTAACCTCCCCCGCTTGCTACACAGAGACTCAGACACAGACACAGACACACACACACACACACACACACACACACACACACACACAGAGTCAAGAATGACAGTGTGATGCAAAGTAAAAGGTAAAGAAAAGATCATGTGTATGAAGATTTTACTCAGGTTAAGTCATTTTTGTGATTGAATTGGGGAGTGACTAAGTCAGACCCAAGTTCTAATCCTCGTAAAAATGCTTGGTTGGAATGGCATGTAATAACCAGAATACAGTAAAGTCATGTATTTTGAAACACTTAGACGGTTTATCGAATCAAACCAAGGGTTTATCGAATCATATCATATCAGCAGTAAAATGATCTTGAGGGGTTGCCCAAGAGAAATTGTGAAGTATATTGAAATGGTGAATGTTTGAATTGGGGTGTCTTTTAAGACACAAAAAGGCCGCAAGGGGCATTGATGGGCCCAAGCACCTGCGGTCCGTGACCCAAATGGGACTCCTGGTCACTCAATCACTCACTCACACACACACACACTCTCACTCACACACACACACTCTCCTCACTCACTCACTCACACACACACACACACAAACACACACACACACACACACACACACACACACACACACACACACACACAACCTCTCACTGCTCTCCCAGCACCGCTGGTCAGTGTGTGATTCACCTCACTGTGTGTTCACTGTGTGCTGTGTGTGTTCACTAATTCGGTTAAATTGGGTTACATGCAGAGAAATTAATTTCTCTCACGGGATCAAAAAAGTGTATATTCTATTGATCCATTTGTCTCTACCCCCTCTGTCTCTCTCTCTCTCTCTCTCTCTCTCTCTCTCTCTCTCTCTCTCTCTCTCTCTCTCTCTCTCTCTCTCAGCTGCATTGTTCCCCCTCCCCCGTTCTTTCCACACAGACACACACACACACACACACACACACACACATATACACACACACTCTCTCTCCCTTCCTTGATCCACATGAAAATGAATGGCCAGATTTGCCATGAGTCGGTCAAGAATGACAGTGTGATGTAAAGTAAAAGGTAAAGAAAAAGTCATGTGTATGATGATTTTATTCAGGTTAAGTCATTTTTAGTGATTGAATTGGGGACTGACTAAGCCAGACCCAAGTTCTTATCCTCACAAAAATGGTTGGAATAGCATGTAATAACCAGAATACAGAAAAGTCAAACAATCATGACTTAGTTATGTTTTGTTTACATCAAGACACACACACACATTAAATACAGCAACAGGTTTTATGAATTCAATGATCTGAAGCAAAGATATTGATGTAAGCCTTACAGATGCATGATTTACAGTACACCAATCAACACACTGGTTATCTGGTGTTAGTGCTACCACTAGTCAGAGACAGAGCTCTGGCTTAGAGTGTGGCTTAGGGACTCTAGAGCCCACCTAGCGCATTGTCTGTTGTGGTTGACACATACATTCACGAAAATGAACCAAATTTGGTGGGCATGTGTGTTATTGCTATAGCTATTCAGAGACAGCGATCTGGCCAAGGGTGTCTTAGGGACTGTATAACGCCACCTAGCGCATTGTCTGTTGTGTTTGACACACATTCACGAAAATGAACCAAATTTGGTGGGCTTGTGCGTAATTGCTATCGATAGTCAGAGATAGAGCTCTGGCCTGGGGTGTGGCTTAGGGACTCTATAGCGCCACCTAGCGTGTTGTCTGTTGTGGTTGACACATACATTCAGGAAAATTGACCAAATTTGATGGGCATGTGTGTTGCTCATGCACATGCCCACCAACACGCACATGTTGCTTTGTTAGATTCCGAAATGTCACATGTCTCCGCACCGCAGGTGCTCGGGCCCGCCATCGCCGCTTGCGGCTATATTTGGGATTGAATTTGTCACCATCTTTAAAGATTGGAACGATCTGATTTTCTTTCCATGGGTCTGGAAAATGGCCAACTACTATGATCATATTGAAAAGTTTAAGAATGGCCTGGCTTAATAATGGAGTGCTGCATTTAATCATTTCATTATAAATTCCATCAGGTCCACATGCTTTTTTATTCTTTAGGCTTTTAATTTTTTTAGTTAGTTCAATTAATGATACGGGTGTGTCTAAGGTATTCAATTTGTTTTTTGCTCCTGACTCTAGAGTGTGCAACTCGTCAGTCAATTGAATTTGGAAGGGATTTAATTTGTCACTAGTATATAAGTGTTCAAAATGGTTGGTCCAGGTATTTGCATCGCATAGGGGAATATGTTTATGTTTCTTAGAGATTTCAAGTTTCTTCCATTCATCCCAAAAAGAGTTTTGATCTATTGCATCTTCAATATTTTGTAGTTTTTCTTTCATATACATATATTTCTTCTGTCTCAATAATGCTTTGTACTTGGTGAGAGTCAATTGATATAATGACCTTGTATTTTGGTTTGTGGGGTCCCTGTGTTTTTTATTTGATAACATTCTTATTTGTTTTTTTAAAGCTTGACATTCTTTGTCAAACCACTTGTTTTTCGCAGTTGTTGTTTTCTTTGTTTTTTTAATTTTCAGTGTGTTCTTGGCGACTGAGGTGAACATTTCTGTTAACTTTTCCGTTGCTATATTTACTCCTTCCCTGTCTTCTGGGAATTTTGTGAACAGAAATGTGTATATCTGATTTTCAGTTTGTATACTACTTAGTTCGGTCTGATATTGTTCCACACTGTTTTTGTCCCACCGAAACTGAGTTGGCAGGGGATAGAATTTGTTTTTTTGATGTTTTGAAGGTGTTGCAGCGGTGTTGTTCTTTCTTAAACTTAAAGTTATATGACTATGATCAGATAGTGGGACTTGGGGCTTAACCATAAAGTAGTTGATTTGACTTGCATCTATATCTGTGATGGCGTAATCTACCACACTACAACCAAGCTTGGAACAGTAGGTAAATCTACCCAGAGAGTCACCCTTTACTCTGCCGTTTGAAATAAAGAGACCAAGGCTTTTACAGAGTTGGATTAACTGCTTACCATTTTTGTTGACAATATTGTCATTGCTCTGACGTAGTCTTTCAAAATTAGTGTTTCTATTAATCTGCACATCAGCGACATATGCATAACTGTTCGATTCAATATAGTCTATTTCTCTCCCAGTTCTCGCATTCATGTCTCCCATGACTAAAACAGACCCCTCTGATTGGAATTGTAAGATTTCAGATTGTAGAATTGAAAAGATTTCCTCTGAATAGTATGGGGATTCATGTGGAGGTATATAGATGGCACAAAGGTAGATGTCATGTTCTGAGGAAGTGAGCTCTTTTTTTAATTTGATCCATATATGTGATTTGCCTTTCTTTACTGGGAAAATGTGATTTGAAATGTCTTCTTTAAACAATACAATGATCCCCCCTGAATCTCTTCCACATTTCACTTTTTGATTTTTGACAGATGGGATATAAAGTTCCCTGTAATGTGGGATGGACTGACATTTATGTCCTTCTCTAGTCCATGTTTCTAGCACTATGACAATATCGGAACTATTTACAATATTTACAAAGTCAGGGTTTGTACTCTTATCACCAAAACAAGAGGAGTACATCCCTTGTATGTTATAGCTTGAGATTTTAAGTGATGTCATTATGTAACATAGTTTTTGCCATAAGAAATATGTATGTTTTTTCTTTTTTTTTTTTTTTTTCATCAAACATTCTTTGTATCCAATATGCAAGGATAGCCATTTAAAGACAATAAGGAAACTTATAGGGTATTACCATTACCGTGTGGTTGTATAAATGTGTACTAAAAGTACACAAATATACATACACACAGTTATACATTGACTATTAAAGGTCACTCTCTCTCACACACACACACACACACACACACACAGTTACGTGCATACACTTATTTTTAGTAATAAGTAATACACACACACACACACACACACACACACACACACACACACACACGCACACTATATATAGTTATACTAAAGAACTGAAGTTATACTAAAGAAATAAATAAAACTTATCAGGAATATAAGTTCAATTATTATGGTCAACACACACACACACACACACACACACACACACACACACACACAGACACACACACATACACACATACACACATACACACACACACACACACACCACCAAAGAAAGAAATGAAACTTATCAGGAATATAAGATCAACTATTGTGACGAACACACACACACACACACACACACGTGTCACGCACGCACACACACAAACTCACACACACACACGTACACAGAATACTTAAAGAAAGAAAGAAATGAAACTTATCAGGAATATAAGATCAACTATTGTGACGAACACACACACACACAGTTACGTGCATACACTTATTTTTAGTAATAAGTAATACACTTATTTTTAGTAATAAGTAATACACTTATTTCCAGTAATAAGTAATACACACACACACACACACACACACACACACACACACGCACACGTGTTATACTAAACACTCTCTCTCTCTCACACACACAAACTCTCTTTCACACATGTAGAATCTCCCTCTCTCTCTGTCTTACACACACAGGCACAGAAATGCTTCCATTCTCTCTCTGCACACACACACACACACACACACACACACACCACACACACACACACACACACACACACACACACACACACACACACACACACACACACACACACACACACACACACACACACACACAGACACAGACACACACACACACACACACACACACACACACACTCCGAGGCAGCCTCTGCTGGTGTGGGCAGGATGCCTGCTGAACTAAATGATTTAGTCGGATACATTATTATCAGATGTGGAAATCACACTGGTGGAGTTTCACATGCAGGCTAGCTGCGCTTGTCTGTTTGTCTTTGCTTATGTGTTGTGGACTTTTTGTTTGGCTACACCAGGTGTGATAGCGGTGCGTACGTTCTGAAGACATTAGACCTGCGCTGAGTTGCGTACCTGGCATGGCCCTGGCCTCACACCTGTGCACACCTGTGCACACCTGTGCACACCTGTGCTAAAAGTGTCACGTTAGAGAGATAAGCTTCTACACTCTCAAAAGAGATGTGTTGGAAACAACACACTGTGTTGACCCTATCTGGACACAGAGATGTGTTAAAAAGAACACAAGTTGTGTTAATATTTTCAACACATATTTTGTAACAAATAGCAAAATAATGTGTTGGAAGCAACACAAACTGTGTTGTCTCTATCTGGACACAGACATGTGTTAAAAACAACACAAGTTTTATATATGTATTTGAATCTGAACATCAGGTCCTTTGGTCCACTGTTGGCTGCTGTAGGTCTGTTGTCATCAAAAATGTGTTAAAAAAACACAACTTGAATTGTTTTTAACACAACTCTATGTCCAGATGGGAAAGCACTGTTTTCTATTGTTTTCAAGACGTATTTTTGTTACATTGTGTGCACTCTCATAGCAAATTCATTTTAAGAATGGATAGGGTAACCACTTGTGTACACTGTATATACACGAGGGGTTATATATATTTGTGTGTGTGTGTGTGTGTGTGTGTGTGTGTGTATACGAATAAAAAAAAATATTGAGGAAATGCCCCTTGTGTGTGTGCGCACATGCATGTAAATGTGTTTTAGAGTGTGCTCTCTGTGATGCATAAACTTGTGTGTCATCATGCACACCATCCATTACAGACAAAAAGCTACATCCCACGGGTACAAATAACATGGGTCCATGTGTGTCTAAGTTTGCTACAGTGTGTCTGTGTGTGGTGTGTGTGTGTGTGTGTGTGTGTGTGTGTGTGTGTATACTGTATGTTTGTTTCTGTCCTACACTTTGGTACAGAAATGTGTGTCAAGACAGCCCTCCAAATGTGTGTGTGTGTGTGTGTGAGTGACCAAATACTGTTGCCATATAGTGTACTGTAGCTGAGTGTTCTGTGAAGGTGTCGCAGGCCGGATTGTCAGAGAATTAACAAAGAGAAAACTGCACTGAGAATGTTGTAGACAGATATGAGACCTATACCTGCTGTTGATCAAAAGAGCCTACCTACACCTGAAATTCATCTCTTGTCTAAACAATATGCTGTGGTCTAGTCTAGTCACCAACTGATAATGAACGGATTGAAGAAAAAGAAGAATGGATTTGGCATGACATTTCTTGAGTGTGTGTGAGATTGATGCTGCATGAGTGTCACGCCAGGTGTGTGAGAGTGGGTAACCCTGGTGTGTGAGAGTGGGTAACCCTGGTGTGTGAGAGTGGGTAACCCAGGTGTGTGAGAGTGGGTAACCCAGGTGTGTGAGAGTGGGTAACCCTGGTGTGTGAGAGTGGGTAACCCAGGTGTGTGAGAGTGGGTAACCCAGGTGTGTGAGAGTGGGTAACCCTGGTGTGTGAGAGTGGGTAACCCAGGTGTGTGAGAGTGGGTAACCCAGGTGTGTGAGAGTGGGTAACCCAGGTGTGTGAGAGTGGGTAACCCTGGTAGGGTAGTGTACTGGTATACCAGCTGGCCAATTTGAGTTCCAATCGGTTGTCCTAAACTGCTGTTCCCTGAGTGCTGTAGTGAGTTACAGTATTCAAGGGCGGTTTATAGTTGTCACCGCAACGCTAGTTTGTTGTGTTGTTTGGGATGTACTGTATGCTGCCAGGGACAGTCTAGTCTGTTGTGTAAGGGGATACAAGGATGCAAGGAGCTTTATCTGTCACATGCATATCATTACTAAAGTAAAGAACGCAGTGAGATGGGTCAGGTCCTTCGTCTGTTGTGCATATGGGGGGGGGGGGGGGGGGTAATAGAGAGGGGCAGGAGAAGTGCAGCATGACGTTCTATCTGTCAGACAC
>NC_085015.1:3370013-3377513 GCF_963854185.1 Sardina pilchardus | reverse complement strand
ATCCATCCATCCATCCATCCATCCTACACACTTCCATGGAGTAATCACTGATTGGTCCTTCAGGTCTGATGACCCCTGTTCTGACGGTGAACCCCCGTGAGGTCTTTGAAGGTCAGGAGGTGAAGGTCAGCTGCTTGACCCCTGATGAAGTGGGGGCCCTGGTATTCCACCTGTGGGTAGACGACGACTACTTCCGCATACCCCCGTCCGCAGTGGAGGACTTCTCGGTGAAGATGACGAGGCCGGGCACCTCTCAGATCCACTGCAAAATGAACATACTGGGCAACCTCGACGCGGGCACGTCCAACACAAGTAACGTCGTGAGGGTCACCGTGCACGGTGAGGGCCCACATCACACCTCTCACCTCCCATCACCCTCTGGCACCACCCATGAGAGAGTGGCAATTCTTTTACATTATATTTAACTGATGCCTACAGTATACATTATATGCACTCATTTAACTGATGCTTATATAATATCTAGGCTATACATGATTTTAATGCATTTAGCTGATGCTATTGGAATGTCTACATTATATGCACTCATTTAGCTGATGCTAATGGAATATCTATACATTATATGCACTCATTTAGCTGATGCTTATAATATCTATATATTGTATGCACTATAGTTAACTGACACTTGCAGTACATCTATACATTAAACAGTATGCACTCATTTAACTGATGCTTACTGTATATCCATACATTGCATGCAATCATTTAGCTATGGCTATGGCTATGGCTATGGCTATGGCTATGGCTATGGTTATTTAGCAGACGCCTTTGTCCAAAGCGACATACAAATAAATAACAATACAAATTAAATTAACAGTGAACAATTACAAACTAGGGAGAATAGTAATATTATCAGTAAAACAATAATTTTAAGCACTAACCTAATGAGAAATAAAACAGTGAAATGAGAATAGCAATCAAATAAGTCACTCAGTTAATTATATATAATAATAATAACTAAAGCATGGTATGGCTAAATTTAAGGACAATAGCAAAATAAATTTCAAATTCTATCAATAGACAAATTATAACAAAACAATACTATTATACAAACCATAACACATCACAAACTCAAAGGACTAAGTGCATATTTAGCTGATACATTATACCCATTTAGCTGATACATTATATACCCATTTAGCTGATACATTATATACCCATTTAGCTGATGCCTCTCAAATAGCACCAGGCAGCCAGTGGAAGTGTGCTCTTGAGGGTGCGAGTGCCATGGGGGCATATTGGTGAGTGCCATGGGGGCATATTGGTGAGTGCCATGGGGGCATATTGGTGAGTGCCATGGGGGCATATTGGTGAGCTCCCATGTTCTTGCCCCCAGAGTGTAGCACTGTAGCTGCCTGGCTGCTCTAGCTGTTGGAGCTAGCAGCTCGATCTACTGTAGGAAAAACTGATTGTTTCCTTTTTTCCCTTCGTACCAACCATACTCAATGACCTCAATGACCTCCTCCCCCTCTTCCTCCTCCTCCTCTTCCTCCTCCCCCTTTTCCTCCTCTTCCTCCTCCTCCTCCTCCCCCTTTTCCTCCTCTTCCTCCTCCTCCTCCTCCTCCTCCTCCCCCTTTTCCTCCTCTTCCTCCTCCTCTTCCTCCTCCTCCTCCACTTCCTCCTCCTCCTCTTCCTCCTCCTCCTCTTCCTCCTCTCCCAGAGCTGGAGGTCACACCCACCATCAGTCTCTTACCCCTATCTGACATCATCGAAGGTGACTTCCTGCGGGTCGACTGCGCCGTGCCGAAATTCAACGACATACCGAGATCAGAACGTTCCAAACTGGAGTTGTTCCTCACCAAAGATGGCCGTGTTCTCAAACAGGAACGCGGAAAGGAACAGTGTGGCGAGACGTTGCGAACAGAATCTGCACACTCTGGGATGTACGTGTGCAAGGCAGAGATCGGGAACTTGCAGAAGACAGCGAGTGGCACAGTGTTAGTGACAGGTACAGTAGCTCCCTCAGCTTGTACTGTAGTTACAACACACACACACACACACACACACACACACACACACACACACACACACACACACACACACACACACACACACACACACACACACACAGTGTTAGAGACAGGTACAGTAGCTCCCTCTGCTTGTACTGTAGTTACAACACACACACACACACACAAACACACACACACACACACACACACACACACACACACACACACACACACACAGTGTTAGAGACAGGTACAGTAGCTCCCTCTGCTTGTACTGTAGTTACAACACACACACACACACACACACACACACACACAGTGTTAGCGACAGGTACAGTAGCTCCCTCCGCTTGTACTGTAGTTACAACACACACACACACACACACACACAGAGTTAGCGACAGGTACAATAGCTCCCTCAGCTTGTACTGTAGTTACAACACACACACACACACACAGAGTTAGCGACAGGTACAGTAGCTCCCTCAGCTTGTACTGTAGTTACAAGACACACACACATACTGTAGCAGAGGATGTGTGGATGGGTGGATGGATGGACAGAAAGATAGAAAGATAGATTCAACTTCCTTCTCATTGTATGTAGTACTAGTGCATTGAAAGAGGACATAGAATGGAGGTGGTGGATGTGAATGGATGGTGTTCTCAGATGTTAAAACATATTCAATTTTGATTTAAAAAAAAATAAACTCAATTGCAATTATACAAGACTAATCAAAACCATATATTTAGGCTGGGTATTGAAATGGTCCGTTTGACTAAATAGCGCCCTCTTTGGCAACCCCAATTGAACTTCAATGGCTTCGCGATGTCTGACATCACAAGCAGGCTCTTTTCTAATTCGCCCATTTTTTAGTGTCTATTTGTAAGTTCAAGATTTTCATATGAAGGAGGGCACAACCATGCCTCATATTCATGATAGCTCTTTGTTTATGCACAACCTCTCATAATTCATGAAAACCGAGAAAAAAAAATATTTCCATTCTATGTCACCTTTGAAATACAGTCTGTGTCTAACCAGAAGGGCAAAGAAGCAGAAAAGTAGGTAACACTTTGCGGTAAGGGTACATGAATCATCATGAATTCATACATGAATTCATTCATGATTTATGCATTACTTAATGGCTTAATATTTCATGAATCATCAGGAATTGACATGAGTTAACCATATGTCATTCATGACCTCATGCATGAACAACGCATCAACTAAAGCATTAAGTATGGTGGCTACATCATTATGAACTATGGTTTATTAAGCATGATCATGATGATTTATTTTTCTGTACATGAACCATAATGAATTCATGCATGTAAACCTTCCTGAATGATTAGGAGATCAACTAAGCATTAGTTACTATGACTGTTGTATTTGTACAAACTCTCTAAACACACTTTCTTAAACTCTTTCTCTAAACACACATCATTATTCACCACTTTAGTTGAGGGGCCACAAAACATGATGAACTCATGAGTAACTAATACTTAGTTAATCCCCTGATATTTCAAGAAGGCTTACATGCATGAATTCATAATAAATTATGTACAGAAAAAAAATCATCATGATCATGCTTAATAAACCATAGTTCATAATGATGTAGCCACCATACTTAATGCTTTAGTTGATGTGTTGTTCATGCATGAGGTCATGAATGATATAATGGTGAACTCATGTTAATTCCAGATGATTCATGATATATTAAGGCATGAATTAATGCACAAATTATGAATGAATTCATGTATGAATTCATGATGATTCATGTACCCTTACCGTAAAGTGTTACCGAAAAGTACAATGTGATGTACACCTTATAGGAAGGTTATGCAAGATAGACAGTACAATACAGTACATACTGTAATATACAATACTGTACATTTATACCATTGCTTGGTCAAATTTCCTATTGTGATGTGCTATTTGGAACGTGCATTATTTTTCTATATGCCGCACGGCTATGAAGTAGTTCCCTTCTTTTGGGCTTATTACACTTGAATATTAATTCGCCAATGTGAATGTAACGGTAAAAACAGCAATGTTGTTTTTAAGACAGCGGCAATATAAACGAAAATGATAGTAGCAGTGGTATAAGCGGGATAATCAACTCCGCGCCGTGCGTTTCTAGGAAAATAATGCACTTATCGAAGTGTAAAGTCCCCTCCGCCTGCGGCGTCGGGTCCTTATTACCACTTCTAACGTGCATTATTTTCCTAGAAACGCACGGCGCGGAGTTCATTATCCCTTACATAGCGGAGACAGTTGTAGACAGTTAAAGTGTAACTCAGAGATGTATCGAAGGGTGGTTTTCTGAATGAACATACAATACATCATTTAAGCCGTGGAGACAGTATTTTCTGAAGGAACATACAATACATCATTTGAGCCGTGGAGACAGTATTTTCTGCTGATCAAGCACTACAGAGCTAGCACCAGCATTAGCTAGCGCTAAAATATCGCAGTATAGTAGTATCGCAGCTATACAGTCATGAGGCCAGCCATGAGTCTACTCTAGTTCCTGAGCCACTGAACTAAAGTAAAATCAGTCATGAGGCCAACCGTGAGTCTGTGCTCCTCCTCCTCAGATCTCTTCTCCGTGCCGGAGGTGAGAGTGGCGCCCCCGGTGGTGTTCGAGGGGGACAACTTCACGGTGTCCTGTTCCGTCTCGCACGTGGTCCGCCAGCGCCTGAACGAGTCCCTCGTCTCGTACAAGCTGTTCCGGAACCAGCGGGAGCTCCAGCGCGGGCAGCGCTACATGGCCACAGCCGGCTCCGCGCACGACGGCGGCTACTTCTGCCAGGCCGAGGCCAAGGGGATCAGCAAGAACAGCACGGAGGTCATCGTCAAGGCCAAGAGTGAGTACTGATCTCAGCACAGAGGTCACAGAGGTCATAGTCAAGGCCAAGAGTGAGTACTGATCTCAGCACAGAGGTCACAGAGGTCATAGTCAAGGCCAAGAGTGAGTACTGATCTCAGCACAGAGGTCATAGTCAAGGTCAAGAGTGAGTACTGATCTCAGCACAGAGGTCACAGAGGTCATAGTCAAGGCCAAGAGTGAGTACTGATCTCGGCACAGAGGTCACCGAGGTGATATTCAAGGTCAAGAGTGAGTACAGATCTCGGCACAGAAGTCACAGAGGTCATAGTCAAGGTCAAGAGTGAGTACTGATCTCAGCACAGAGGTCACAGAGGTCATAGTCAAGGTCAAGAGTGAGTACTGATCTCAGCACGGAGGTCACAGAGGTCATAGTCAAGGTCAAGAGTGAGTACTGATCTCAGCACAGAGGTCATAGTCAAGGTCAAGAGTGAGTACTGATCTCAGCACAGAGGTCATAGTCAAGGTCAAGAGTGAGTACTGATCTCAGCACAGAGGTCACAGAGGTCATAGTCAAGGCCAAGAGTGAGTACTGATCTCGGCACAGAGGTCATAGTCAAGGTCAAGAGTGAGTACTGATCTCAGCACAGAGGTCACAGAGGTCATAGTCAAGGCCAAGAGTGAGTACTGATCTCGGCACAGAGGTCACCGAGGTGATAGTCAAGGTCAAGAGTGAGTACAGATCTCAGATTATTACACACAGTTACACTGTACACACTGTACAATGTCTAGCTTATTTTTTATGCGTCTCTTCCTTACTCTCTCCCCACCCTGCAAACCCCCACCTATACACACACACACAATCTCTATCTCTCACACACATACACACACACACACACACACAGCGCTGCCCTCCACGCCCCTCATCACTGTAGAGGGTGCAGTGATCCTGGGCAAGCCGTTCCAGGTGTCCTGCCGCACCAGCAGAGGCAGCCTGCCCATCACCTTCACGATCATGCAGGGTCAAAGGTTACTGGAGCAGAAGGAGGTGTACGCCCTCTCCGCCCTCTTCAACGTCACCTCCATCAGGAGGAGGACCGAGCTGCTGGAGTTCTCGTGCCACGCCCACAACGACCCCTCGCGCCCCAGAATCATCAGCATGGCACTGCAAGCGCCGGTCATTGGTACACACACACACACACACACACACACACACACACACACACACACACACACAAACACACACACACACACACACACATAGCTCATCTGTCTGGGTTGTGCTAATTAGCATCAGTGGTTTTAAGTTAATGATTGGAACAAATGTGTTAAAACCCAGACTTTTCCTCTTCTACCTGTCACATCCTTGTCTGTCTCACTTTCATACACACCTGTCTCACCCCGCTCATCTGTCTCCCTTTCACACACATCTCAACGTCATGCTCACCTGCATGTATGCAAAAACCACATCAACCAAACTCACCACTATCACCAAATTCACCATACCAATCACAATCACCAAACTCACCGTAGTCTTAATCACCAAACTCACTGTATTAATCATGATCTCCAAACTCATCGTAGTCTTAATCACCAAACTCACTGTATTAATCATGATCTCCAAACTCACCGTAGTCTTAATCCCCAAACTCACCGTAGTCTTAATCCCCAAACTCATCGTAGTCTTAATCCCCAAACACACTCACCGTAGTCTTAATCACCAAACTCACCGTAGTTTTAATCACCAAACTCACTGTATTAATCATGATCACCAAACTCACCGTAGTCTTAATCACCAAACTCATCGTAGTCTTAATCCCCAAACTCATCGTAGTCTTAATCCCCAAACTCATCGTAGTCTTAATCCCCAAACTCATCGTAGTCTTAATCCCCAAACACACTCACCGTAGTCTTAATCCCCAAACACACTCACCGTAGTCTTAATCCCCAAACACACTCACCGTAGTCTTAATCCCCATTGTCACCAGAAGTGCCCCTTTTGCCCCTGCAGAGCCGGTGTCCCGGGTGACGCTGACGCTGGAGCCCTTCGGTGGCGGCGTGACGGAGGGCTCGGACCTGAAGCTGACCTGTAGTGCCCCCCAGGGCTCGCCGCCCCTCACCTTCACCTTCTACCACAGCCCGCAGGGGGCGCCGTGGAGCCGGCAGCAGCTCACCCAGACGCGCGTGCCCGGCACCAACCGCGCCTCATTCACCGTCCGCGCCATCGCGCGCCACCAGGCCGGCCAGTACCAGTGCCACGCCGCCAACGCCGCCAACGACAGGAGCAGCTCCGTCGTCCACGTCCACGGTGGGGGTCGCCACTCGCCAGATTACGGCCCTGTTGTTGATGAGCGTCAGATTACGGCCCTGTTCTTGATGAGCGCCAGATTACGGCCCGTCGGCCCTGTTGTTGATGAGCGCCAGATTACGGCCATGTTGTTGATGAGCGCCAGATTACGGCCAGATTACGGCCCGTCCGCCATGTTCTTGATGAGCGTCAGATTACGGCCCGTCCGCCATGTTCTTGATGAGCGCCACACCAGATAAAGGCCATTACCTACGTTCTTTATGAGCACGTAATTACAGTCCTTGTCGGCCTTGTTCCTAATGAGTGCCAGATTAAGGCAGTCAGAAGTCAGAAGTACAAACTGTGCCCAACCAAAACAGTGTCTCGTCGTGTTTTGGGAATCAGCATTAGCTAGTTT
>NC_085015.1:3350013-3357513 GCF_963854185.1 Sardina pilchardus | reverse complement strand
AATGCCTCATATTTCCAGCAAAATGAAACACATTCAAAATTATGTAAAAACATATCAAAAGCAACTATTTGCCTCACAGTAGTAGTAATCCCAGTATTTATGTCAATTTGATTTATTTATGCATTTAGATTTTAGATTCAAGAAACTCGAGCGTATCACCCCCATCCTGGCCTCTCTCCGCTGGTTGCCCATCCAACACAGAATTCATGTCAAGACTTTACTGATGTTTTTCAAAAGCACTAAATGGCTCCATCCTACATTGGAGATCTTATTAGTCACCACTCAGCCCCCTGGTCCCTTAGATCCTACATACCCTGGATTCTCTACAACTCGGAAGGTAAATAGCTTTATAGATAGATAGATAGATAGATAGATAGATAGATAGATACTTTATTGACCCCCAAGGGACAATTTAAGGAATTATACTTACTACTCCCCATTAGCCTGGCTAGCGCCTACCACTTCTCAAATGAGACGTGGTCTGGCAACCAGACGTTCATTTTCTCGTATTTGAAAAAATGCCCAGATCCGTTCATTGGGCGCCACGGATGTCTATCAAATGCGTCTCTGCATAGCTCATCATGGTCTTGCTTTCTCCCCTGTTCTGTGATTGGCCACCAACATCAGGCGAAAATGGGGGCGTTAGTTTCCAGACTGCCTTAGCAGCGTGAAAGAAATCACCGCGCAAGGCAGTATGGGAACACCCAGGCAAACTCCCCATATCAGTGTCCCCATGATATTTTTATTTTCTCACTTTCCAAAATCAGAGCAAATCAAACGAAATGTGAGGTCTATCTCACCATTGCGCATAACCGGTGCCCCACCTATGCATAGGCAGCAAGGCCACTACCGCTATCTCCTGCAGGAAATATATTTATCATCCACCTCTACCTAGTTGTCTGTGGCCACCGAATACGATCGTTACCGTATCCGAGACACAGGAGGATTCCCTCTGGCCAGGCTGGGTGTCGTAGAGCAGTGCTGGTTGCTGATGACGGCCTTCTCCCAAGATCACAACTCCAGTCGACTTGGTTGAGTCCCTGCACCTTTGGTCCTCCTCACTATGCCTCAGAGATCAGGTAATCTCGCCGACTACGCCATTTATGTGGACAAAATGACTCCAAGACAATGGGTGTGAGACTGCAGCTTTATTCACGATACCAGGAGCATGTTACCCACATGAAATGGCACACATCTCTGGATGAAGCCAGTTCTTACACCCTTAACACACACCCATGGAAAATCACCTTTCAAATCACCATCAATTAACCAGCTAGTATTTAACAGAGATAAGAATGCCTCCGAAGCCTCTGAACCTAAGTCATGTTTGTGTTGTTTGGGATTCCTACAGAGGGAGTTTCAGATGACTCAGGGCTTACATTAGCATTCCTAAATCAAAGGATAGTAACCAGATTCCATTGCATACAGTATATGTAAGTTATACTAAAACATTTAATCCGATGAGAAACATGTCCTGTCAGGGCTGATTGCTGCTGATTGGTGTTGGTGCTGATGGTCATTTGGATACCTCAGATGAGAATAAAATCATAAGAACACACAATAGAAACACCAGGACATAAACTTCTTATGAATATAAACATACACTCAGTGCTGGGACATACACATCTAAAGTTCTGAATCCAACACTCTCAGTGACAGATCACATTAAAACACATTTCTTCTTCTTCTGCTCCTTCCTCTCCTCTTTTTCATCCATTGTAATCTCCCGGAGTTTATTACAGCGGAGCTTTCTGTCCTTAAACTCAGTGCACTTATCAGTGGCTTTACAGCAGCGCTTCCTGTGGGTTTGAGAACCAGGGAGAGTTTATCGGTTATTACACACACACACACACACACACACACACACACACACACACACACACACACAGAGAGAGAGAGAGAGAGATGTGCCACAGGGTTATATATTAATCAGTTCACATATTAAAGGTGAGATCCATGAGAACTCATTAAAACTCAACAATAACATAAACAGCTTTTGTGTTAATATTCCAACTTACTTATAACATTTACTCACTTTCTCTTTTATCAACTGAAAGGTGTTTTTCAAAACTATGTGAATGTATTTTGTTTATGCAGACCAGAAAACATGCCCTGTCCGCCCAACACAGTGCCACACACTGTGTGTGCTGACCCTTTATGCAGTACCTCAGTATGAACACTAGAGTGTAGTGTTTGCCATTGAATGAGAGTGGGTTTTTGAATATTACTGAAAAGGGATGGAATAGAGTTGTAATTTGAAAACATGTGTGTTTGTTAGGGCCCGAGCACCGAGGTGCGGCCACTGAAAGTGGCTGCACCGTAGGTGCAAGGCCCTATTGTTTTTGTACAGATTATTATTATTATTCTTTCTTCGTCTTAGCCCGTTTGGCCGTTTCACCAACTTGGCATGCTCCAAAACTCTTGTAATTTGGCAGGCATATGTAGAATTGCATTTGATACTGAGAGACAGAGCCCTGGCCTAGGGTGTGGCTCAGGGGGTCTATAGCGCCACCTAGAGCGATTTCTGTTGTGTTTGACACACACATGCACGAAAATGAACCAAATTTGGTGGGCATGTGTGTTGTATTAATCCGAACAACTTTTACATTGAAACTATATAGTAAATATTAAAAGAATTTGAATTATATGAGATTTTCTGATTTTTGCACATCATGTATTTTGAAACACTTCTCCTAGACGGTTTGTCGAAATCATGTCATTTTAGCAGTAAAATGATCTTGAGGGGTTGCCCAAGAGAAATTGCGAACAGATTTTTGAATTTCAAAAGTATATCGAAATGGCGAAGGTTTGAACCTAGGTGTCTTATAAAAGGAACAAAAAGTTGGTGTTATAGGCAGAAAACAGTGACTAATTTGGATGAAATTTGATGGAGTATTAGTTAGTGTGTTTGTAGTGACAGTCATATACAAAGTTTTGAATTTGGTGTTGTTTGTGATTTTTAAAAGCGCATTAATGATTGTGGTGGACACAGTTTTAGCTAAAATATTTTGAAGCGAGTTGATGAATAATGATAATCATATCAACCTATGCTGCAATTTCGACGTAAACCACATTAACAGAAAGTGAGTTATTTAGGTTTTCATATGACTATGGTCTCTCCTATCCGCTCCTTGCTGCCCGCGCGTGTTACACACAGAACTACCTAGCCGCTCCCTCACTGTGGCTCACCCACTCTCCCCCTCCTTGTTTCTTTCCTTCCCCCCACAGTTATTCACACTTTCCCCTCTCTCCCAGCTGGATGTCTCTCTCTCCTCCCCCGCTCTCCACACAGAGACACAGACACAGACACAGACACACACACACACACACACACACACACACACACACACACACACACAGAGTCAAGAATGACAGTGTGATGCAAAGTAAAAGGTAAAAAAAAGATCATGTGTATAAAGATTTTATTCAGGTTAAGTCATTTTTGTGATTGAATTGGGGACTGACTGAGTAAGACCCAAGTTCTAATCCTCATAAAAATTTGTCTTTGCCTTGTGTGTTGCCACCTCTAGTCTGAGACAGAGCCCTGGCCTAGCGTGTGGCTTAGGGACTCCTGGTCACTCACTCACTCACTCACTCACTCACTCACTCACTCACTCACTCACTCACACACACACACACACAATATTATTATTCTCTCTTCGTCTTAGCCCGTTTGGCCGTTTCACCAACTTGGCATGCTCCAAAACTCTTGTAATTTGGCAGGCATATGTAGAATTGCATTTGATACTGAGCAGAGGTGTGGACTCGAGTCATGTGACTTGGACTCGAGTCAGACTCGAGTCATGAATTTGATGACTTTAGACTCGACTTGACAAAATATAAAAATACTTGCAACTCGACTTGGACTTGAACATCAATGACTCGGACTTTCACTTGGACTTGCGCCTATTGACTTGTAAAGACTTGCTACTTCCCATAAAAAAAAAACAAAGATAAAAAGACAAAAGTATGTTAACACGGACTGATCTATCTCTGTGTGTGCGCCTGTGCGTGTGTGGCAGAGACCCGTATTCGGCACAAGATCCAATCAAATCACTTAGATTGTTTTGATTCGACAGCGGCCAACCACGCGGAACAAGCTATTAGTCCAGGGCCAGACAACGAACGTGAATGCGCTAGCAAAATGATACCGATTATTTCGTCTGCCTACAAAAATTACGTGGAGACCAACAAGAAACGAATCACGGTGTGTAGAACTTGTTAAATTCCTCCCAGCTTCATCCGAGCCTTCATCACATTAAATCCATTCCACTGGTTACCAGGAGGAGAATAGCCTAGCCTACCTTAACGTTTTGTTTTGAGCACTGGTTGTCACTCATTGGATACATATCAAACTCCATGTCATGTAATGGTAGAACGGGACAACACAATGCCATGCCACGGTAACCTACCTAAATCATAGAAGTTAACGTTGCAAGATATTTTCTATGACACCAGAAATATTTCCTTTACCTTGTTAGTTTTTTTAACATTAATTTTATTTAATGAAAACTATATCCTTGAACTATGCGTGACTATTTAGCTAAAACCGAATGAAACCTACTTCTTAAAGTGACAGGCACTCAATTAGACCTACACACCACCCCTGCAATATCATTAGACAAGTGTAATCAATATGAAGTATTCAAATTACTGAATATTTTTAGTTATAAGTAATTATGCAGATCCTAAAATGCTATAAATTGTTAACAAAATATGTAACGGTTTTGCCTATATTTTTGTAATGTAATAAACGGTCACTACCTGTTTCACTTAATTTTTAAAAAGACTCGAAAGGACTCGAAATTCAAAACATAGGACTTGGGACTTGACTTGAGACTTGTTGGCCTTTGACTTGGACTTGACTCGGGACTTGCCTGTCTTGACTCGGGACTTGACTCGGGACTTGAGGGCAATGAATTGAGAATGACTTGTGACTTGCCAAACAATGACTTTGTCCCACCTCTGATACTGAGAGACAGAGCCCTGGCCTAGGGTGTGGCTCAGGGGGTCTATAGCGCCACCTACCGCGCTGTCTGTTGTGGTTGACATGTGCATGCACGAAAATGAACCAAATTTGGTAGGCAGATGTGTTGTATAAATCTGAGCAACTTTTACATTTACACTACATAGTGAATCTTAAACAAATTTGAGTTATGATTATGATTATGATTTTTGCACATCATGTATTTTGAAACACTTCTCCTAGACGGTTTATCGAAATCATGTCATATGAGCAGTAAAAGGATCTTGAGGGGTTGCCCGAGAGGAGTTGCGAACAGATTTTTGAATTTTCGAAGCATATCGAAATGGCGAAGGTTTGAATTATGGCGTCTTATTACGAAACAGGAAGTTGGTGTTATAAGCAGATAAAAAAAAGGTTATAAATTGGATGTAATTTGGCAGCTACATGTGGAATTGCTTCTGCTAGTCAGGGACAGAGCTCTGGCCTAAGGTGTGGCTTCGTGACTCTATAGCGCCACCTAGTAGCACGTTATGTGTTGTGGTTGACACAAACATTCACGAAAATGAACCAAATTTGGTGGACTTATGTGTTTTTGCTATCGCTAGTCAGAGACAGAGCTCTGGCCTAAGGTGTGGCTTAGGGACTCTATAGCGCCACCTAGTAGCACGTTATCTGTTGTGGTTGACACAAACATTCACGAAAATGAACCAAATTTGGTGGACTTATGTGTTATTGCTATCGCTAGTCAGAGACAGAGCTCTGGCCTAGGGTGTGGCTTAAGGACTCTATAGCGCCACCTAGTAGCACGTTATCTGTTGTGGTTCACACGAACATTCACGAAAATGAACCAAATTTGGTGGACTTATGTGTTATTGCCATCGCTATTCAGATACAGAGCTCTGGCTGAGGGTGTTGCTTAGGGACTCTATAGCGCCACCTAGCATGTTAGCCGTTTTGGGTTGACATTTACATTCACAAAAAATTCACAAGCTTGTGTGTTATTACTGCCGCTAGTGAAAAACAGCTCTGACCTAGGGTGTGGCTTAGGGACTCTATAGCGCCACCTAGCGCGTTGTCTGTTGTGGTTGACACATACATTCAA
This sequence comes from Sardina pilchardus, assembly GCF_963854185.1. Classification (NCBI taxonomy): domain Eukaryota; kingdom Metazoa; phylum Chordata; class Actinopteri; order Clupeiformes; family Clupeidae; genus Sardina; species Sardina pilchardus. The sequence continues at coordinate 3,351,445 of NC_085015.1, read as the reverse complement.
GAAAATTGACCAAATTTGGTGGCCATGTGTGTTGCTCATGCACATGCCCACCAACACGCCTCATGTTGCTTTGTTAGATTCCGAAATGTCACAGGTCTCCGCACCGCAGGTGCTCGGGCCCGCCATCGCCGCTTGCGGCTATATTTTAACATTGAATTTAAACTATTTTTATTTAGCCTCTTTACAGATTATAACATGTATCACAAAATATGATTTGGCATCAAAAGATGCATGTGGTTACAGTAATTATTACATTCTTACATAATCCTTAGTTGTCTTGTTGCATTGGGCAATTATATTCAGCATTAGTATCAGCATCAGTAATATATTGATTTGCAGTGTACACTCTTGTGCACCAACAATTAAACTGTGTATTCAGTAATTACCCTTCAAGTGTGATGGTGCAGTCTGGGCGCCTCTGAGCCTCCTGCAGTAAGCGGATCCCCTCCTCCAGCAACAAACCTACTTCCCTCTTAAAACTCTCACTATAGACAGTGGCTTCAAACCTGTTGAATGAGACACACCTTATCAGGTACAGACTCAGACTCACAAACAACAGATCACAGGTTTTCACACAGCATGAGGGTCAATAAGCTGACCTCCTCTAGACTGGGACAGGCGTGGACGAGGGAGAGGATCCTGATCCAAAACTCCCAACGGCGCCTCTTTCAGAGTGTTCAGAGTGGCTTCTATTAGTTTACTGTGTGTGATGAGTAGAGATGCTCCGATCAGCATTTTTGGGGCCGATCACCGATTACCGATCACCAAAATCATGATCGGCCGATTGCCGATCACTGCCGATCACAGAATGGCAGGGGAATGAGAGTCTTTTAACAATAGTCTAATAGAGTTTGCATCATTTGTAGAAATTAAACTAACTATGAATTAATGTAAGTGGCATAGAAGACAGTAGTCCTATAGGCTAGTCAAGATGTTGAAGAACAACCATTTTTCGATTTGTATTTAGAAAATGAAATAACTTTGGCCATCTCTTCCAAATATGCAGCGAGACATAAAATGATTTCATACAAGGAGGAGGGGGTCAGGCAGACCAACACACATCACCTAAATGGGATGGGACCAAATTACATTGCCTAGGCTACTTGAAAAGTACAGCCTTTAAATACACTGACTACATTAAATGAAAAACGTGTTACATCAAAACCTACTGCCACAAAGTGCAAAACTATGGCTTTTTCTCTGTTCCAAATCCCCAAAAAAGAAACAATTTAAGCTACTGTAAGCAATAAATTGCAAGCCTTTTTTCTTTTGGAATCCCCCATGTTTGAAACATGCCGTTAAATGCCACCAGTTTGAGTCAATAAAGTGCACTGTTAAGCTAGCAGGGACATTGGACAGGCGTCTGTGCTTGGGAAGCTATTACTCTATTCTTCAGCTTGTCAATGTAGGCTACACTGTTTGGTAACACGGG
>NC_085015.1:3297513-3345013 GCF_963854185.1 Sardina pilchardus | reverse complement strand
ACGCGTGCTATAACTCATTGCAACTCGGTCGCAATTATGAAGATGCAAAACTCTGCTTTTCAGAGGATAGATTATGTCGATTTACCTTTAGATATTTTTATATAAAGTGGGTAACCCATGAATTCTGTGATCACGGTAATGCGCCTGTGCGTGCGTTTGATAAAGGCAACAATGCAATTACCGTGAGAATGGAATGTTAACACCAAATTCTTGAATTTCCCCTTGGGCATCAATAAAATATCTATCTATCTATCTATCTATCTATAGATTATGTCTATTTGCGATGTATAGATGCTGAAAAATACCTGTCCATATATAGCCTACATTATAATATTATCTTTCTGTTGTGGAGCTTGGAATATCATGAACGCAAGTCATATTTCCCTCTTCTAAACAAGCGTAAATGGACACTTTATGGTCAATATCGATGGGAACATTAAATATATAGATGACTCTATGGCCTGCCTGCTTTTTTGAATGCTATGAAATAGATAAGATATAGCCTAGGCATGGCACGGGTGTAGTAGTAAAATAAGAAGTGGGTAACCCATGAATTCTGTAATCACGGTAATGCGCCGTTTCATAACGCATTCAGAATATGTTTGATTATGGTAGAGGATATTATCAAGTGTTTATAAAATAGATAGATAGATAGATAGGCTTGATAGGTAGATAGATAGATAGATAGATAGATCGATAGATAGATAGATAGATACTTTATTGATCCCCAAGGGGAAATTCAAGATTGGTGGATTAAATGGTTCGTGTTGATGAGTGTTCATATTGTGAATGCAGATACAGTGTGCTTTTTCAATGTTAAAAGTTGAAATAGGTGAATACGTCTTTGGAGAGGTTGATAAACTCTATTTTTGAAATGCCTGGGGTGAATAAACTGCGTTTACTTACTTTTAGCCTCCACTTTTAGCCTCCACTACAATATTATAGGATTTTTTCACTTTCCTTTTCCAACCTTTAAGAATTAGTTAAAACTTCAACTTCTATACTTACTACTTACAACCTCTGCTGATATTGATCATGCATATGGTAGAGAACTATACATGAGATCGTTGGTCTTCTTGGAATTTTGAGAATTCATCGCATTTGGACCTCAGATTATACTTGCAGTACCCAGGCACTACCACAAGGAAATGGTCGTACGTCAGGTTGGAACCTGACGTGGAGATAAGCACTTTTCCACGTCAAAGACGGTCTTTATAAATCTGAGCGTTGGCATGGATTTGAGCGTACGCACGGTCTTAGATCAAATCTGTGCGTAAGAAAGTTTTGTAAATGAGGCCCCAGTTGATTCATGCACTTATAATGCAACAGTCATTTCAATTAGTGTGTTCATAATGACCAGGCATCCAGGGTGGGGCCCATATCGCTATATGCATGTAATTGCTAGAGGCCTTTTAGGGTCTCTCAATGGTCAACCTGTGTGTGTGTGTGTGTGTGTGTGTGTGTGTGTGTGTGTGTGTGCACGCGCGCATGTGTGTGTGTGTGTGTGTGTGTGTGTGTGTGTGTGTGTGTGTGTGTGTGTGTGTGCGCGCGCATGTGTGTGTGTATTGTATGTACCTGTGTACCCATTTCTATATGAGCTACTAGAAAACAGGGCTGTAGTACTCGAGTCCGGTTTTTTATGGTCTCGGACTTGTCTCGGACTCGCTGGTATCTGACTTGGACTTGTCTCGGTCTCGGCCACTGGTCTTGCCAAATATGGTTCTTGGTCTTGACCGAGTCCAGGCATCTTTATTATGTTATAATATTCAAGGGAAGTAGGAGTACACTCTGTAATACTGGTCATTCTTGTATTTGTCTGGAGTGAAGCTATTGTTATTTAGATCAGCAAAATTAATAATAACCCAAAATTATTGTCTTTATACTGTCATGCATGCAAGTTGTTTTTTTCTGTCCTGGACTCGGTCTTGACTCGGACTCGAGTCTTTTGGACTGTCTTGGACTTGAACCTCTTTGGACTCGGTCTTGACTTGGTCTCGACCGGTCCTGGGGCCTCATTTATAAAACTTTCTTACGCACAGATTTGATCTAAGACCGTGCGTACGCTCAAATCCATGCCAACGCTCAGATTTATAAAGACCGTCTTTGACGTGGAAAAGTGCTTATCTCAACGTCAGGTTCCAACCTGACGTACGACCATTTCCTTGTGGTAGTGCCAGGGTACTGCAAGTAATCTGAGGTCCAAATGCGATGAATTCTCAAAATTCCAAGAAGACCAACGATCTCATGTAGTTCTCTACCATATGCATGATCAATATCAGCAGAAGTTGTAAGTAGTAAGTATAGAAGTTAAAGTTTTAACTAATTCTTAAAGGTTGGAAAAGGAAAGTGAAAAAATCCTATAATATTGTAGTGGAGGCTAAAAGTGGAGGCTAAAAGTAAGTAAACGCAGTTTATTCACCCCAGGCATTTCAAAAATAGAGTTTATCAACCTCTCCAAAGACGTATTCACCTATTTCAACTTTTAACATTGAAAAAGCACACTGTATTATCTGCATTCACAATATGAACACTCATCAACACGAACCATTTAATCCACCAATCTTGAATTTCCCCTTGGGGATCAATAAAGTATCTATCTATCTATCTATCTATCTATCTATCTATCTATCTATCTATCTATCTATCTATCTATCTAGCCTATCTATCTATCTATCTATTTTATAAACACTTGATAATATCCTCTACCATAATCAAACATATTCTGAATGCGTTATGAAACGGCGCATTACCGTGATCACAGAATTCATGGGTTACCCACTTCTTATTTTACTACTACACCCGTGCCATGCCTAGGCTATATCTTATCTATTTCATAGCATTCAAAAAAGCAGGCAGGCCATAGAGTCATCTATATATTTAATGTTCCCATCGATATTGACCATAAAGTGTCCATTTACGCTTGTTTAGAAGAGGGAAATATGACTTGCGTTCATGATATTCCAAGCTCCACAACAGAAAGATAATATTATAATGTAGGCTATATATGGACAGGTATTTTTCAGCATCTTTACATCGCAAATAGACATAATCTATAGATAGATAGATAGATAGATAGATAGATAGATATTTTATTGATCCCCAAGGGGAAATTCAAGAATTTGGTGTTAAAGGTGCACTATGAGATCCTTTCTGACGTCACTTCTGTTAACGTTCCATAAACACCAAAACAAAACAAACGCAAGGGGCGCAGGATTTTAGAATGTTCCTTGTGGAGTCGGAATAAATTGTTGCAAATCCGACATCAGCGTTCTATGCTTCCCCCTTCTGTCGGACTGACTGTCAGCTGAGTTATAGCAAAGTTTTTTAAAGGCAAGTGTCTCTGGTTATAGCCAGCCTCTGTAACTTGCTAACTTTAAGACCGTTCATTTGGATAACAACGAGATACACTTACTCACGTAACCTTCGGCTGTAGGATAGATTATCGAAACACGTTCTGCACAAACATTTCGTTTTCCATGAACTTGTTCCATTAAGTCTAAGTAGTCAGGCTTTTTGAAACACTGCTAGCTGGTATAAAACGAGTGGAAAAGCCAGGTCACAGGCAGCCCTAGGCAAACAATGATTTCCATGCAAACAGAAAATTGGACGATGAGTTGTGTTGGATTAATCCATTTACAGTTAGCGATTACAGCACCTGGAAATTATGCATTCATTCATCATGTCACGAGCAGACATTTTTTTGGGGGGTGAGGTCTCTGTTAAACGATTTCCCCCCTTTTAATCCCCCATAAATACCAGTGGCCTAGGTCTAGTGAGGGAAATTAGCTTTATTTGTTATTAAAATATGACGAGGAGGACCCCAACGAATTTCCTTACACAACATCGGAAATCCTTAAATAAACAGTCTGATAGTCTATGGATAGCGCTGCCATATCCTACTAAACATGCCTTAAACTTCGTCAAACTATTTTATGTCCCAACTCGACTGTATGTGGCCTCGACACTTTGCGCACAGTAGCCTGGGCCTAGAGATAATGAAAGGGAGCGAGCGACATCTTTAGCCTACTGTCTATGAGCGACACAGCAAAGCAGCCAACTAGAAATGCAATTCCAAGGAATTACCAGTGCATGAAAATGCAAAAATAGATAGATAATGTAGATATGGTTACTAAGGTGTAGCTAGGGTAAACATGGTGGTTGCATAGTTTACAGAGAGTTGATAGTGTGAAGGTAGACAGTTTAAAGATGAAACGTTCCAGTTCTAACTTAACTAATGATTTCTATTCATGTTAAAATGTTGATTAGCTAACATAGCTAATGATTTCTAGCAGTTACGCTAAAAATGCTTATTATGCTAGCAATGCTAACTTTACTAACAATGCTATCCAGGTTGATTAGCTAACTTAACCGATGATTTCTAGCAGTAATGCTAAAAATGCTAACAATGCTAACCAGGTTGATTAGCTAACTTAGTTGATGATTTTTTGCAGTTATGCTAAAAATGCTAACTATGCTAACAATGCTAACCATGCTAACTAGCTAACTTGCTAGTGAGGACTTTTATTTTGAAACATTTGTTGCTAGGGTATCCATGGTGGCCACTATCAGGAAACAAGAAGTTACTGCAGTATAATCATGTTGGTTGCTATGGAAACGGTCATAAACACTTAATTTTAATGGTTGCTATGTTGGTTGCTAGGTACATGGAGGTTTCATGTAGTTGACTGGAGGCATAGTGGATGATAACTGACAGTTGGAATGGTTGAACAGTTCAATAGTTGAGTAGTTTCAGTGGTTAAATGATTTAATAGTGTATTATTGCAGTGAGGACCTTTATTTTGAAACAGTTGTGGACAGAGGAAGTAGTGAAACAGGATCTGTAGTCTTAATGAGATTGTATGCTTAAAGCCTGAGACAGAAGGTGCCTCTCATATATAGCGTTTACGCGTCCTCTCTCGCTCCTCACTGATCTACATAAAGAATGATGGAGCGGCAACAATGGGATAGTCTAGCCCTTCTTCTATCTTTCTTTATGTAGATCATTGAGGATCGAGGAGCGAGGGAGGACATATAAACGCTGCTTGAGAGGGACCCACAGTAAATACTTTAAAAGTTGTATATAGTCTAATTAATGTTGATAGACAGAATGTGTAATGGATGTTGATAGGCAGATTGTTTAATAGATATTGATTGACAGTTTAATGGGTGTATGAGTGAATGGTCTGAAGAAGATGAATGTATAGAAGGTTGGATGGAATGTGCCTTATATTCTTGTTAAGAGAGACACTGATACAGCTCTCTGAGAGTAGTTGACACAGGTGTAATCAATTTAACTGGCTAGTCTTAAGGGAGCCAGTGTGTACTCTTAAAGCCTGAGACAGAGTAAATAATTTAAAAGTTGAATGTAGATAGTCTAATTAATGTTGATAGACAGAGAGTTTAATGGATGTTGATAGACAGATTGTTTAATAGATGTTGATAGACAGTTTAATGGGTGGATGAGTGAATGGTCTGAAGAAGATGAATGGATAGAATGTTGGATGGAATGTGCCTTATATTCTTGTAGAATGGAGAGACACAGCTCTCTACTGAGAGTAGTGGATACAAATACAGGTGTAATCAATTTAACTTGCTAGTCTTAAGAGAGCCAGCCTGAGACAGAGTAGATTGTTTAAAAGTTGAATGTAGAGCGTCTAATTGATGTTGATAGGCAGACTGTTTAGAATGGGTGGATGAGTGAATGGTTTGAAGAAGATGAATGGATATAAAGTTGGATGGAATTAGGATGACTTATTTTGATACTGTTGTGCGCAGAGGATACAGGGGAACAGAATATGTAGTCTTCAGAGAGATTGTATGCACTTGTATGAGATTGTATGCTCTAGCCTGAGAGAAACTGACAGTTGGTGCCCAGGTGGCTGACCAGCTGGAGTAAGATTCTAATTGCTGCCGTGATGTCATAATGAGCAATGTTAAGTCTATGGGGGAAATTGTAATAGTTTTTAACTAATAGTTTAAAAAGTATAAAAGTTACAAAGTTGAAAAATACAAAGCCCACATCGCGTAAGTAAGACCTACGCGACATAATTTGAATGGTGTTTCTACGTTAAGCGGTTGAAGCTGAATTGGCTGCGTTAGAAGAAGAACTAGAAATGCAATTCCAAGGAATTACCAGTGCATGAAAATGCAAAAATGTATAGATACAGTAGATAATGTAGATATAGTTACTAAGGTGTAGCTAGGGTAAACATGGTGGTTGCATAGTTTAAAGAAAGCTGATAGTGTGAAGGTAGACAGTTTAAAGCTTAATTTCTAGCAGTTATGGTAAAAATGCTAACAAAGCTAACTATGTTAACAATGCTAACCAGGTTGATCAGCTAACTTCACTAATTTCTAACAGAAATGGTAAAAATGTTAACAATGTTAACTATGCTAACAATGTTGTTAACTAGGTTGATTAGCTAACCTGGCTAATGATTTCTATCAGTTATGTTAACTATGCTAACAATGCTTACTATGTTAACAATACTAAACAGGTTGATTAGCTAACTCAGCTAATCATTTCTAAAAGTTATGTTAAAAATGCTAACTATGCTAAAAATGCTAACTATGCTAACAATGCTAACCAGGTTGATAAGCTAACTAAGCTAATCATTTCTAGCAGTTATGTTAAAAATGCTAACAATGCTAACCATGCTAACTTGCTAGTGAGGACTTTTATTTTGAAACATTTGTTGCTAGGGTATCCATGGTGGCCACTATCAGGAAACAAGAAGTTACTGCAGTATAATCATGTCGGTTGCTATAGAAATGGTCATAAACGCTTAATTTTAATGGTTGCTAGGTACATGGAGGTTTCATGTAGTTGACTGGAGGCATAGTGGATGATAACTGACAGTTGGAATGGTTGAACAGTTCAATAGTTGAGTAGTTTCAATGGTTAAATGATTTAATAGTGTATTATTGCAGTGGGGACTTTTATTTTGAAACAGTTGTGGACAGAGGAAACAGTTTAACAGGATATGTGTAGTCTTCAGAGAGATTGTATGCAGCCTGAGAGAAACTGACAGTTGGTGCCCAGGTGGCTGACCAGCTGGGGTAACATTCTAATTGCTGCCGTGATGTCATAATGAGCAATGTTAAGTCTATGGGGGAAATGGTAATAGTTTTTAACTCATAGTTTAAAAAGTATAAAAGTTACAAAGTTGAAAAATACAAAGCACATATGGCATAAGCAAGACCTACGCAACAAAGTTTGAATGAAGTGTCTACGTTAAACGGTTCAAGCTGAATTGCGAGCGTTAGAAGAAGAAAAATAACTAGAAATGCAATTCCAAGGAATTACCAGTGCATGAAAATGCAAAAATAGATAGATAATGTAGATATGGTTACTTAGGTGTAGCTAGGGTAAACATGGTGGTTGCATAGTTTACAGAGAGTTGATAGTGTGAAGGTAGACAGTTTAAAGATGAAACGTTCCAGTTCTAACTTAACTAATGATTTCTATTCATGTTAAAATGTTGATTAGCTAACTTAGCTAATGATTTCTAGCAGTTACGCTAAAAATGCTTATTATGCTAGCAATGCTAACTTTACCAACAATGCTAACCAGGTTGATTAGCTAACTTAACCGATGATTTCTAGCAGTAATGTTAAAAATGCAAAGTATGCTAACAATGCTAAATTTGCTAACAATGCTAACCAGGTTGATAAGCTAACTTAGTTGATGATTTTTTGCAGTTATGCTAAAAATGCTAACTATGCTAACAATGCTAACCATGCTAACTTGCTAGTGAGGACTTTTATTTTGAAACATTTGTTGCTAGGGTATCCATGGTGGCCACTATCAGGAAACAAGAAGTTACTGCAGTATAATCATGTTGGTTGCTATGGAAACGGTCATAAACATTTAATTTTAATGGTTGCTATGTTGGTTGCTAGGTACATGGAGGTTTCATGTAGTTGACTGGAGGCATAGTGGACGATAACTGACAGTTGGAATGGTTGAACAGTTCAATAGTTGAGTAGTTTCAATGGTTAAATGATTTAATAGTGTATTATTGCAGTGAGGACCTTTATTTTGAAACAGTTGTGGACAGAGGAAGTAGTGAAACAGGATCTGTAGTCTTAATGAGATTGTATGCTTAAAGCCTGAGACAGAAGGTGCCTCTCATAGCGTTTACGCGTCCTCTCTCGCTCCTCACTGATCTACATAAAGAATGATGGAGCGGCAACAATGGGATAGTCTAGCCCTTCTTCTATCTTTCTTTACGTAGATCATTAAGGATCGAGGAGCGAGGGAGGACATATAAACGCTGCTTGAGAGGGACCCACAGTAAATACTTTAAAAGTTGTATGTAGATAGTCTAATTAATGTTGATAGATAGAATGTTTAATGGATGTTGATAGGCAGATTGTTTAATAGATATTGATTGACAGTTTAATGGGTGGATGAGTGAATGGTCTGAAGAAGATGAATGGATAGAAGGTTGGATGGAATGTGCCTTATATTCTTGTTAAGAGAGACACTGATACAGCTCTCTGAGAGTAGTTGGCACAGGTGTAATCAATTTAACTGGCTAGTCTTAAGAGAGCCAGAGTACTCTTAAAGCCTGAGACAGAGTAAATAATTTAAAAGTTGAATGTAGATAGTCTAATTAATGTTGATAGACAGAGAGTTTAATGGATGTTGATAGACAGATTGTTTAATAGATGTTGATAGACAGTTTAATGGGTGGATGAGTGAATGGTCTGAAGAAGATGAATGGATAGAATGTTGGATGGAATGTGCCTTATATTCTTGTAGAATGGAGAGACACAGCTCTCTACTGAGAGTAGTGGATACAGATACAGGTGTAATCAATTTAACTGGCTAGTCTTAAGAGAGCCAGCCTGAGACAGAGTAGATTGTTTAAAAGTTCAATGTAGAGCGTCTAATTGATGTTGTTGATAGGCAGACTGTTTAGAATGGGTGGATGAGTGAATGGTTTGAAGAAGATGAATGGATATAAAGTTGGATGGAATTAGGAGGACTTATTTTGATACTGTTGTGCGCAGAGGATACAGGGGAACAGAATATGTAGTCTTCAGAGAGGAGCCTGAGAGAAACTGACAGTTGGTGCCCAGGTGGCTGACCAGCTGGGGTAACATTCTAATTGCTGCCGTGATGTCATAATGAGCAATGTTAAGTCTATGGGGAAATTGTTAATAGTTTTTATCTAATAGTTCAAAAAGTATAAAAGTGACAAAGTTGAAAAGTCATAGCACACCTGTCCTAAGTAAGACCTACGTAACAAAGTTTGAATGAAGTTTCTACGTTAAATGGTTCAAGCTCAATTGCGTGCGTTAGAAGAAGAAGTGGAATAACTAGAAATGCAATTCCAAGGAATTACCAGTGCATGAAAATGCAAAAATAGATAGATAATGTAGATATGGTTACTAAGGTGTAGCTAGGGTAAACATGGTGGTTGCATAGTTTACAGAGAGTTGATAGTATGAAGGTAGACGTTTTAAAGATGAAACGTTCCAGTTCTAACTTAACTAATGATTTCTATTCATGTTAAAATGTTGATTAGCTAACTTAGCTAATGATTTCTAGCAGTTACGTTAAAAATGCTTATTATGCTAGCAATGCTAACTTTACTAACAATGCTAACCAGGTTGATTAGCTAACTTAACCGATGATTTCTAGCAGTAATGCTAAAAATGCTAACTATGCTAGCAATGCTAAATTTGCTAACAATGCTAACCAGGTTAATTAGCTAACTTAGTTGATGATTTTTTGCAGTTATACTAAAAATGCTAACTATGCTAACAATGCTAACTATGCTAACCATGCTAACTAGCTAACTTGCTAGTGAGGACTTTTATTTTGAAACATTTGTTGCTAGGGTATCCATGGTGGCCACTATCAGGAAACAAGAAGTTACTGCAGTATAATCATGTTGGTTGCTATGGAAACGGTCATAAACACTTAATTTTAATGGTTGCTATGTTGGTTGCTAGGTACATGGAGGTTTCATGTAGTTGACTGGAGGCATTGTGGATGATAACTGACAGTTGGAATGGTTGAACAGTTCAATAGTTGAGTAGTTTCAATGGTTAAATGATTTAATAGTGTATTATTGTAGTGAGGACTTTTATTTTGAAACAGTTGTGGACAGAGGACGTAGTGAAACAGGATCTGTAGTCTTAATGAGATTGTATGCTTAAAGCCTGAGACAGAAGGTGCCTCTCATATAGCGTTTACGCGTCCTCTCTCGCTCCTCACTGATCTACATAAAGAATGATGGAGCGGCAACAATGGGATAGTCTAGCCCTTCTTCTATCTTTCTTTATGTAGATCATTGAGCGAGGGAGGACATATAAACGCTGCTTGAGAGGGACCCACAGTAAATACTTTAAAAGTTGTATGTAGATAGTCTAATTAATGTTGATAGACAGAATGTTTAATGGATGTTGATAGGCAGATTGTTTAATAGATATTGATTGACAGTTTAATGGGTGGATGAGTGAATGGTCTGAAGAAGATGAATGGATAGAAGGTTGGATGGAATGTGCCTTATATTCGTGTTAAGAGAGACACTGATACAGCTCTCTGAGAGTAGTTGACACAGGTGTAATCAATTTAACTGGCTAGTCTTAAGAGAGCCAGAGTACTCTTAAAGCCTGAGACAGAGTAAATAATTTAAAAGTTGAATGTAGATAGTCTAATTAATGTTGATAGACAGAGAGTTTAATGGATGTTGATAGACAGATTGTTTAATAGATGTTGATAGACAGTTTAATGGGTGGATGAGTGAATGGTCTGAAGAAGATGAATGGATAGAATGTTGGATGGAATGTGCCTTATATTCTTGTAGAATGGAGAGACACAGCTCTCTACTGAGAGTAGTGGATACAGATACAGGTGTAATCAATTTAACTGGCTAGTCTTAAGAGAGCCAGCCTGAGACAGAGTAGATTGTTTAAAAGTTGAATGTAGAGCGTCTAATTGATGTTGATAGGCAGACTGTTTAGAATGGGTGGATGAGTGAATGGTTTGAAGAAGATGAATGGATATAAAGTTGAATGGAATTAGGAGGACTTATTTTGATACTGTTGTGCGCAGAGGATACAGGGGAACAGAATATGTAGTCTTCAGAGAGATTGTAAAGCCTGAGAGAAACTGACAGTTGGTGCCCAGGTGGCCGGCCACCTGGCGTAAGATTCTAATTGCTGCCGTGATGTCATAATGAGCAATGTTAAGTCTATGGGGAAATAGCTCAATGTTAAATCTATGGGGAAATCGTTTTTTAATTCATAGTTTAAAAAGTATAAAAGTTACAAAGTTGAAAAATACAAAGCACACATGGCATAAGCGAGACCTACGCAACAAAGTTTGAATGAAGTTTCTACGTTAAACGGTTCAATCTGAATTGCGTGCGTTAGAAGAAGATTAATAACTAGAGAAAGCAATTCCAGGGAATTACGAGTGCATGAAAATTGAGACAAAGATAGAGGTGAAGTAGAGAAAAGGTTGAGGGGAGTCATAGTTATTGACAATTAACAGTTGGAATGAGCAACAAGTTAAACAGTTGAGTAGTTCAAATAGTTGAGCTATTTAATAGAGAATAATTGTGTGAGGACTTTTACTTTGAAACAGTTGTGGGCAGAGGAAACTGTTGGTGGAATACATAGCTGATGACAACTGTCGGAATGGCTAAAGAGTTAAATAGTTGCATAGTTTAAATAGTTACATTATGAAATACGGAATTATGACACTGATGACTTATTTTGAAACAGTTGTGGGCAGAGGAAACAGTTGGAGGGAGTCAAAGTTGATGACAACTGACAGTTAGAATGGCTGAACAGTTAAATAGTTGAATAGTTTTAATAGTTGAATTAAGTAATAGTGAATTATTTTAGTGAAGACTTTTATTTTGAAACAGTTTCAGGCAGTAGAAACAGTTGAAGGGAGTCATAGTTGATGCAAACTGACAGTTGGAATAGCCAAACAGTTAAATAGTTGAGTAGTTTAAATAGTTGAATTAATTAATAGTGAATTTAGTTTCAGGCAGTAGAAACAGTTGGAGGGAGTCCTAGTTGATGAAAACTGACAGTTGAAATAGCCAAACAGTTAAATAGTTGAGTAGTTTAAACAGTTGATGACAACTGACAGTTAAAATGGCTGAACATTTAAATAGTTGAGTAGTTTAAATGGTTAAACGATTTGATAGTGAATTATGGTAGTGAGGATTTTTATTTTGAAACAGTTTTAGGCACAGGGAACAGTTGAACAAGATCTGTAGTCTTATTATTTTGAAACAGTTGGAGGGAGTCATAGTTGATGAAAACTGACAGATGGAATAGCCAAACAGTTAAATAGTTGAGTAGTTTAAATAGTTGAATCAATTAATAGTGAATTTAGTTTGAGGGAGTCATAGTTGATGAAACTGACAGATGGAATAGCTAAACAGTTAAATAGTTTAGTAGTTTAGTTGAATTAATTAATAGTGCATTTAGTTTCAGGCAGCAGAAAAAGTTGGAGGGAGTCATAGTTGATGAAAACGGACAGTTGGAATAGCCAAACAGTTAAATAGTTGAGTAGTTTAAATAGTTGAATTAATTAATAGTGAATTTAGTTTCAGGCAGTAGAAACAGTTGGAGGGAGTCAAAGTTGATGAAAACGGACAGTTGGAATAGCAACAGTTAAAGGAGTCCTAGAATTCAAAACCACATTCACCTTGTTCCTGTTGAATTTAGGCTGCGAGCAGTGTCTAAAGGACAACACCAAAGACTTTACCGCGTCCCACGCCTGCTTTCGTATGCAAATTGGGAAATAGAAACAGCCGTGTTGAAATGCTCCAATCTGAACAGAGCTCAGATAACACGTAATAGGCGCCCATCCCCCTTTAGATACACCCCCTCTCATTTGCATACCTTCGATTAATAATTCTTGTTAAACTGCTCTTACGATGCTAATATCTAGATATGTGGTCTATGGCAGAGACGTTGTAATGCTAGCGTTATTACAACTAACTTTGGAGAGTTACTATAGCCTACTAAGAAATGTACTGATAAAACTTACCAATCTAACACATTCATTCTGTTGGGAAATCTGCTGCACTTCATCTTCGTCAGAACCTTCTTCTGACTCGGTTTATACATGTACGGCTGTATTCCTTATTTAAATCCATTGTTGATAGCTTTATCAAAGACTTTGGCTTTATTTACCAGCAGTAAACGTAGTTTCACTTTGCTCTAGCTTCAGACCGGTGGATTGAGCCAATCAACTTTCAGGACATGTCGGCCAATAGACCAATCAGCGCGCATCTCATTTGAATATTCATGAACTTGCTGAGTGGGCGGGAAAAACAAACTGTTTCATTGCAAGGCTTATTTATGACCTTGTATCAGGCGATCTAGCAGTGCTCCTGGAGCGTTTTCAGCCCCACAAATTTACATATGACATTATTTAGGCTCAAAGATCAATTTGTAATGGTCAAAAAATGCGTTCTATGACTCCTTTAAACTGTTGAGTATAAATAGTTGAGTAGTTTAAATAGTTGATGACAACTGACAGTTAAAATGGCTGAACAGTTAAATAGTTGAGTAGTTTAAATGGTTGAACGATTTGATAGTGAATTATGGTAGTGAGGATTTTTATTTTGAAACAGTTTTGGGCACAGGGAACCGTTGAACAGGACCTGTAGTCTTATCAGAGCCAGCCTGAGAGAGAGAGAGAGTTCTGGCATACAGTAGGATTCTAGAAGCCTGAGAGTTCTGGCATAGGATTCTAAAAGCCTGGGAGAGAGATTTCTGGCATAGGATTCTAATCGGTGATGTCATAATCATAATGTTAAGTCTATGGGGAAATTTTGATAGTTTTAATTAAATAGTTTAAAAAGTATAAAAGTTACAAAGTTGAAAAATACAAAGCCCAAGTCACCGAAGTAAGATCTACGCGACACAGTTTGAATGAAGTTTCAAAGTTAAACCGTTGAAGCCGCATTAAAAGCACAAAAAGCGTTGAAGAATAATAATAAGAATAGTTGGAAGAACAATAGAGTGCATTTTTCATGCACTCTAATAAGAAGAATAGGAAGAACAGTACAGTGCATTTTCATGCACTGTAATAAAAAGCCTAGGAAGAACAGTACAGTGCATTTTCATGCACTGTAATAAGAAGAATACTAGGAAGAACAGTACAGTGCATTTTCATGCACTGTAATAATAAGAAAAAGCCTAGGAAGAACAGTACAGTGCATTTTCATGCACTGTAATTATGAAAAAGACGGATACCGTAAGACCAAGTTAACTACAAGGATAGGCCTACGCTAGGCTGTCGTGGTTAGTAGGCTAGGCTGTCTGTCAATGTTGCAGTTGAGAGAAATAAGAGAATATGGGCTAATGAACCTATTCTCTCAAGTCAGTCGACAACGAAAGATAGGCTACAAATATGATGCAATCGGATCGGTCTTAAATTAAGCTATGGCATAGGCTTCTTGCAAACGACCGCTACAGGCATCAAGCTTGTGTTTTTTTGTGCTTTCACAGACTGCACGACAAGCTTTCACTGGAGGCAGCATATGCGCCGTGTTTTACGATTTTGATTATGATCACTGCTTCTTCATTACTCACAACACCTGTTCGGTCCTGTTCTGGACTCCCGTTTTAAAAGTAGGCTTACAGTGGTTGGTTGTCGTAGGCTACCATGTTACTTGACTTAGCCTACATTATAGTGATTGGTAATGCGCCAGTGGCCGTAAACAAAGGTTAGTCTACGGATAGAAAATAAGAAAAAAATATGATAATATAACGTAGCTAAGTTAGTTTGCCTGCTAGCTAGCTTAACATAATCTCCCAATGGGAATTGATGTGATCTATTCACCAGCGCATTTATATATAGGCCTACTTTATCTGACTAAGTAAAGCTATTACCTTATTCAGTGGAAAGTTGAAAAAATAATAAATCGTGCCTTTCACACGGCCAGGGGCCCGTTGCACAAAAGCAGAATTAAGACATCCGGGATAAGTTACTGAGCCGCAATCACTGAATCCTAAACAAGAGCATACCCAGCTAACAATTTCTGGTTAGGAGAACGTTTTTAGAACGTTTTTTTCCTGGTTAGGAAAACGTTGCCTGAAAGTTGCGAAAGTTGCCACAAGGTTCCCCAGGAAAGTTTTCTTGACGAAAATACTACGTTTTTTTCTGGTTGTTTATTTTGGTTAGCAGAACGTTCTCCTACCCTTTAGGGAACTTTACAATATTTGGTTGCATTAACGTTCCCCTAACCTCCCAGCAACAAAGTGTAAAGGGGGAAAAAAAATGTAGAATTATCGTGACAGCCAGGCATGGCTCGCTGCACACTCGCCTGCTGCGACGACAGCCTATCTGTGACCTGGGAGAGCGAACATCTCTGATGACTAAGGCAATGACTATGTATAACATGTGTATTTCTTCACTTACCATTAGCTGCTTGCTGAACTGCGATGAATACGGCCCGATAACATAAATATGTGTCAGCTAAGTATTTAAATGCCGTTAGGTCTAATACTTTCTTGTCTACGGTGTCTTTTCCTATAATAAACGATTAGTCAGATCAAAACATAAGCAGAGCAGGCGCTAGCCTAACACACTGTTTCAACATTCAAAACTGGCTGTTTTTATTGCATCGTATGCCATTAAAAGTCCTCGGTTCAGAATTATGATGGATTTTTGTTTATTTTGTTTTAAATTGGGACTGGGAATTGTGGGATAGGCTGAGTGAACAGCACAGTAACATAGGCTATAACTTGGACTACGTGTTAATATAAAACAATTCTCCCCCGGGAACATTGTGCTGTTTAAGATGCAGTCTCAACGTTTGAGAAAGAATTCATTGGAGTCCTCATCATCATATTTTCATAACAAATAAAGCTTTAAAAACATGAATGCATTTCAGGTGCCACTCTAATCGATTATGGATTAATCCAAAACTATTCGTCAGATTAGTTAGCATGAAATCGTTGTGTGCCTGCCTGGGACTATGGCTAGCTAGCTCTTCCACCCGGTTTACCCTGTACACGTGTTTTTTAAAAGCCTGTT
Organism: Sardina pilchardus; assembly: GCF_963854185.1. Classification (NCBI taxonomy): domain Eukaryota; kingdom Metazoa; phylum Chordata; class Actinopteri; order Clupeiformes; family Clupeidae; genus Sardina; species Sardina pilchardus. Next base: position 3,328,983 of record NC_085015.1, on the reverse strand, counting down.
GGACTTAATGGAACAAGTGCATGGAGATGTGAAGAATGTGATCGATACCATACAGCCAGCCTACGTGAGTAACTTTATCTCTGTGTTATCCAAATGTCTTAAAGTTAGCGAGGTTGAGTCTGCTAAAACACCAACACCCCACTCACGGACCCGAGATGGAAGTTTCTCAACCTAGCTTCGCTGGCCCCTTTAGCTGACGGGCTGGCTGGTCGGCCGAATATCAATCCAACAGAGGGGGGAAGAATAGAATAGGGCTATATGTCGATTTTGCAACAAATTATTCCGACTTTGCAGTGTGGCTGCTGGCCGTGTTCAATTGGAAACTCATAGAAACTCTGGGGCGATTTTCATCAATCAACCCCACGCACATAAGCAGAGAATACCGATATGGTTATACAAATAAGATACCTAAAAACAACTAAGTAGCAACGTTGTGTGAAAAGAGAAATGCAACCAGAATATAACGTTTTTTTCTTTAGTTGTAATAACGTTCGGGAAACTTTGATAACCTGGAGCTAACGTTCTCTCCAGGGTATTAGAAGGTTACTGATAAACTAACCACAGGAGAACCAGCGGCTAACGTTATTTGCTTGCTGGGATTCAACCAGAATATAACGTTTTTTTCTTTAGTTGTAAAAACGTTAGGGGAACGTTATTTGTTTTGACAACCTGGAGATAACGTTCTCTAAACGTTATTAGTAGGTTGCTGAAAAACGAACCATAGGGGAACCAAAAGCTAACGTTAGTGAAAGTTAGCAGAACGTTAATTGTTTGCTGGGTACCGGCTGAATTGGTTGCACAAAGACCAATCCAGGATGAGCAGACACGGATTCATCAAGCCAGGTGTAAGTTATCCGGTGTATGTGCGCGTTCTCGTTTCTCCCCCAATAACTCGCGGTTGGAATAAAAAAGACGCGAAAAATAGCGTCTTGCACACAAAGTAAACAACCGCTTTTGATATAGACTAACAACGAGGTAAAGTTTTACTTTTTTGGATGGGGGATCATGATTATTTCTGTTACATAGCGGGAGTAGGTGTGGCAGATCAACTGAATGCAAATTTACGTATGCACCCACGTCTGTGAGAGCTTCCTTGTCTCGGCACGCAACGTCATTAGGAAGCGCTTTGCCACCGCAAAGATGCACAAAGTATCTTGATTTGTCTTAAAAGCCGAATTAGTTCAAAACACCTTCGAAAAATGTCCCCTCCACTTCCAATCAACTACTACAGCAGCCTATTCATCAAACATCTGTCAAAAAAGAAGCAAACAACGAGTAGGCTATGTTATTAATTATAAGGCCACCATAATTTAAATGACATCCATATGGTATTAGGCAGACATTCTGCTGTGTTTTGCGAGTAAATGCATGTTGCAAATAATATATAAATGTAATCTACAGCTCTTTAAAAAAAATCACGTGGAGGTCTCATTTGAATGACAGCTAGCTGAACCAATCAGATAATGTAATTACCATTAGAATCAACTTATCTTGGCTGTGAGCCTGGTCAGGAGCAGGCTAGCTCCACAGAATAAATCGCCATGGTAACTTACCATAACATATCCTGCTGCCCCCTATCCCGCTTTTGTGCAACTGGATCACGGATAAATTGAGCCAGGATAACCAAGATATCCCGGGGGCCTATTTCACAAAACCAGAGTAAGTAGATCCAAGATAAGTGACGACACACGCGGTTGACCAAGCCTGGTCAAAGTAAACATGCTAAATACGTTTCACTAATGCTGAGCGCAGATGAGTTGAGGCGGCTAGGTCAAGACAGGTGTAAGTTATTCGGTATGTGTGCGCGTTCTCGTTTCTCCCCCAAATAACTCAAGGTGGGAATAAAAAAGACGCGAAAAATAGCGTCTTGCACACAAAGTGAACAACCGCTTTTGATATAGACTAACAACGAGGTAAAGTTGTACTTTTTTGGATGGGAATCATGATTATTTCTGTTACATAGCGGGAGTAGGTGTGGCAGACCAAGTGAATGCAAATGTACGTATGCACCCACGTGTGAGAGCTTCCTTGTCTCGGCACGCAACGTCATTAAGAAAGCGCTTTGCCACCGCAAAGATGCACACAGTATGACTATATATATCTTAATTTGTCGAATTAGTTGAAAACACCTTTGAAACATGTCCCCTTCACTTCCAATAAACTACTAGGCTATTCATCAAACGTCCGTCAAAAAATAAGCAAACAACGAGTATGTTATTAATTATAAGGCCACCATAATTTAAATAACATCCATATAGGCAGACATTCTGCTGTGTTTTGCGAGTAAATGCAAGTAGCAAATAATATATAAATGGAATACAGCTCTTTGAAAAAATCGCATGGAGGTCTGATTTGAATGACAGCTAGCAGAACCAATCAGATAATGTAATTACCATTAGAATTAACTTAGCTTGGCTGTTAGCCTGGTCGGGAGCAGGCTAGCTTCCAAGTATAAATTCCCATGGTAACTTATATGTGATCTCTTCTGTGAAACCAAGTCAAGGCTATGTTCATCCAGGATAACCCAGTAAGCCTGTCTAAATCCCCTATCTTGGTTTTGTGAAATACCCAGATGGCAATACGTGGATAATAACAATTAGGATAATGCAGGCTAAAATATAAAAATATATAAAGGTAGGCTATAAAGGTCACTGGACATTCTTGAAAGTAAACAGTCGCTGACATCGATATTGCTTGAATCCCGACGCGCAGAATGAATGAAGAATGACCGGTAAACTACTTATACTATTCGCTATACAGTAAAAACATAGCCTATCCATAAACGTTCGGTCTACATGACATACAGTATCTCGCTTATAATGTAGTCCGCCGTAGGCTACATGGGCAGTATCTAACCCTGGGTCATATTGGAAAAGCCATACTGTACCATAACGTATAGGCCTAAATTAGTATGATGTACTGTAGGTATTTCCGTCATAAGGTAGCCTACTATGTTCTATTACCAAAGTAAACCTACTACATTTGCCACACATTGCCTACTACATTACTGCAAGCAGAAGGAATAAAAGCAAGCAGAGGACAATGGACATGGATGCATATTTCTTTCCAGAAAGCGCTGCTTGGAAAATTATAATTAATTATTCGAACTAACAGCGCATAAACATAGGTTAACATCAGATGGCATAGGCTGGGCCTTTACAGTTTTCAATATATGTATTTTAGGTACAACTCAGCCATTGATTGCATTAAAGCCTATGCTAATGATATTGATGAGGGGGCGTGTACAAGGCGGAGACCTAAAATCACCCGGCTGCGCACAAATTCACGTTCATTTGCGATTTATAATGGCCACATCTGCAAGAGTGGCGTACGCACGTTTTTTTGTGCGTACGTTCGTTTCTCTGAATCACACGTACGATCATATCAGAAATGATCTAAGATCAAATGAACGATGGTTTCTACACGATACTTTTATAAATGAGGCCCCTGGTCTTGGACTTGTCTTGGACTCGACAAAGGTGGTCTTGACTACAGCCCTACTAGAAAATATTGTCTTCTAACAGTTTCAGTCCTAACACAACATAATAGTTTCAACATCAGTCTTATTTCAGTCTTTGGTTTCAATCTGGTTACTGTGCATGTGTAGCAGATTGGGTTACTGTGGCCAGAATAAGTTACCTACTGTACTGTACTGTATATGTACTGTATATTTGGCCATCTCCTTATTTCATAGCCTGCTGGCTCATCTTATTAACCCTTTACACCATTATCATCATATTACAGTAACCGCGTGCATGTCACGAACACTTTGAAAAACCAATGGGCCAGCCCACACCCCGGAAATTCCTCGCCGTCCGATTGAGAAAGCTCCCAGAATGCCACTCCCCCCGTGGTGTGCATACAGTGACTCAGTGATTCACACGATCATGCTGACCACAGTGTCTGCTCTCTCTCTTTTAGGACAGGAGCAGTGGGGCCCAAGTAAGTGGCATGCTGACCCCAGGTGGTGGAGTCTCCTCACTTTAGCCTGAGCACTGTGTAGTGCTGTAGCACACTGCGGGTGTCTTTGCTTTTGATTGCAGAGTGTTTTTGGCATGTGGTGTGTATCCTGCGGACCCCTTCCTGCTGGCAGTGGTCAGCCTCTGGCCTGCTCCACTTCTAAGATAAGTACTGAATCTTTCGTTTTGAGAATTTCGGGGGAATTTTGGAGGATGCATCGATGGATCCTCGGTGTGAAGAAATAACCCACAATCCTTTGCGTATGGACGATAACATTTTCTGACGGTGTGATTTAAAAAAAAGAGGGAGAGGGAGATGGAGAGTAGATGCAAAGAAGCAGTGCGTGTTAATGTAGGCTAAATTGCCTACGATTTCTCATGTGTTTTGTTAATGCCATCGTATATTTGCTCAGGCATGTATATCAAGTTATTGTGCATATTCATCATAAATGCATATGTCAATGTGCATGAAAAAGTTGTGATAGACTGTTGTTATTGATTTATCTCTGAACTTCGCCCAATGCGAACTTTGTACAAGATCAACATTACCGTTGCCGTTGCCAATTACCGGTATAACTTTCCATTGACACTAACATAATTATAAACTACGGATTGTGATATGTGAAGACCAAGTCACATGTGGAAATACTGTAGGCTACTCAAAAAACGTTTATTTAGTTTATTTAGGGGAAAGTGCAGCTGCACAGTTGTCGAAACTCCTGTAAAAGGAGCACAATTTCCACGGTTCAAATGAAGCGCACAGTGGGAACTGGCGTGCACTTACTCGCATGTGATCTTGACGGCTGGGGAGGGTACTGGGAAGGTGTGTAGCCTTGTCTCTCTAGCACTCGACTCGAAAGAAAGCATTCTATCAAGGATGCGCTCTTGACTTTGAGAAACACCCAACGTCACCGTGGGTGGAGTTATGGGGTGAAGTTACACTTTAATTCATTGTATGACCCCCCATGTACAGAGTTCCACAAAACTTGGCATGCATTCAGAGGGTGTCATAATGATACACTTCCAGTTTCATGCAGCACTATGTCAGCCAGAGATACCTGCGATTACAACACTTTTGATTTTTGATTCTCATTTTTGACTAGGTGGCGCTTGTGACGCCCTGGCTTTGCCGTGCCGCGCAGTGTTACGTCTTGTCCTCCCTCTGTCTGAATGGTGCTCTTGGGTACTAGGCATATTGTTGCTATCTTGTCTTGCATTTCGTCCTGCAGGAGGAGCTGGAGAGTTCTGGTGGTTGATGAGGGGGCGTGGCTCCGTGTTAATTGGCGTCAGGATAAAGCCTGTGTGCTGTGGCCTCCTCGGCCTCTCGGTTCTGCTCTGGCCTGACGCAGCTTAGACTGGCTGCAGCGATTCCCGTTTGCCTTTTCATTATGCACTACACACATTACTGACGTGCATGATATTTCGATGGATCAAAACGAAAAACAATGGTTCCATGCTATCCATGTGGGGCTACATGCCCATAAATTTTCGTGCACCCCGGTCTTTCAGTGTCCAGGGAATCCTTGACAGAAATTTGCTCCGCACAAAAAATAAATCGGACTAAATCTACAGACCGCCGCTTTGCTGCGCGGCAGTCATAATAAACAAAAGTTCTGTAATATTAGAAATTCATGAGCATTTCCTAAAGCATACTTTCACTGAGCAAGCACGCAAACATGGTCAAAAGAGTGCATTCCTTCCACCTAATGGCTCTTCTCTTCCAATGCGTCTACACATACCACAACTATTTCAAGTATACACAGGAGAGATGCTAAATTCCTCGTGCTATAGGTAGGGGATTTTACACATTTCATCTACAACTAAGCCTAATCACTGTAAAAATCCAAATTGAATCACAAATCACTGACACAAAACAAGAACTCGGACTCAATCCTCACATTAGTATCAGCTTAAATTGACATCATTCTTACTTCCACATAGCAAACACTGAGATATTTCACAAGAAACACAACTAGACAACTGAAAGAGTTCCTATGTGTTCATATGAATACAATTCTTACCATAGTTCACTCAGGATCTTTCTTTCCCCCAGAGCTGAGACCAGATCATTCACATCAGCATCGGACAGCTTCTCAACATCTAAACTGCAAACACACAAACACACATTCAACCAGCACTCCTTGCATACAATGTCAGAATTAAGTTCATATGAATGTGACAGGTAGGTTGTTTTAATAGGAAATCAAACTGAACTTTAATATATCTAAAGTGCTTATTAATGTGGCTATATTCATTTATATTACACACACACACACTCACCCCAGCTCCTCACACCTGCTCAGTGCAGGTTGCAGCATCCTCAGCTTCTCTGCTGTGATGTTGCACTCTTTGAGCTCCAGGCTTCTGATGGTCGGGCAGCGTTGCAGGCAGTACAGCAGCACTGAGCAGTCTGTCCTCTTCAGGGGAATAGAGTTAAAGGCTATCTTACCCCAAACCTCCATGGCTCTCCTCAAAAACTCCTCCTCATGGAACTCATATAGACAGTGAAGAATGAACAGCAACTCATTACTTTTCTTTGAATGTCTATTTTTTTTAATGAGTTCAAGAATCCACTTTTCCAACTGTCCTCGAATGGAAGGAGTGGAAGGCAGCTTAAGTTTCTTCAGGTCTTGTATCACCTCCTTATTTGAGAGACCACAAAGAAACTGAATGACAGGTAGGACATAGGACTTGTCGTCATATTCCTTGACAGAACCAAGGAGCTCTTTGACTTTCTCCTCATTCTGGTCTGAGGTGTAGTAGAGTGCAGTAAAGAACTCCTGAAAGCTGAGATGCATGAAACTGAACATTTCCTCCAGGCAGACTTTCTTCTTCAGGAGGAACTTGCACAGGAAGGGAACACTGGCTAGATCTGAGACGGTACTCAACACACTTTCCTTCTCAAACAGGACCTGCTGCTCCAGCATCCCTCTCTCTGCCAGCTGGCCCAGGGTCCTCAGCAGAGTAGGGACGGGTTGACTCAAACCCTGGCAGTGATGCTCCAGCAGAGTGGACACAAAGTGGACAAATATGGAGGTGGTTGTTTCCAGTTCAGCCATTTCAGCATTTTCTTTTAGCTGCTCCCGGAAAACTGTGCAGACAATCCAGCATATGACTGGAATGGAACAGGAAGAGAAGAGTGTTCCAGTTGCCCTCACACTCTTCAATGACTTTTCTGCTACCTGCTGATCTTGACAGAACCTCTGGAAGTACTCCTGCACCCCCTTCTCAGAGAAACCCAGAGTCTCTGTGAAACGCAGAGGGTGTTTGAGCAGTTTGCTCAGAGTGTCTGCAGCAGTGGGCCTGGTGGTGACTAGCAGGAAGCAATCACGAAGGATTGACCCCTTCAACAGAGCCCTCAGAATGGCCTCAACAGGAGCTGGTGTGAAAGGGTCTTTGACAGATGAGTCACTGATTTCACTCAATGTGAATCGCAGTTCATCAAATCCATCTATGAGGAAGAGCACCTTCTGTGGTGAGTCCTTGAATTTCTGTGAGATCAGTGGGGTGAATGTCTTATCGCAGCTCACTAGATCCACCACAGAACTGTTGTTCCTCTCTCTAGACACCTGGTTCAGTTCTTTACATCTCAGGTGTAAAATAAGTTCAAATCGATCCTGGAAGAGGTTGCCTAATGCCCAGTCCAACATGATCTTCTGTGCCATAAAGGATTTGCCATGTCCAGAGTGGCCCTGAAGAATGACTGCTTTAGGAATGTTTCCACGGTCATTAGGGATGAAGAACTGGTCCACAGTGGTGCTGTGATATGCCTCCCTGGCACTGAAGAGACTCGCTCCTCTGAAACGAATCTCCTCCTCTTTCTCTTCCTGCTTTCTGTGTTGCTGGACTATCAGCAGGTCAGTGTAGCGGTCAGTCAACAGCACGTCCTGTCCAGGTAGGGAGTTATACTCCTGTACTGTCATATACTGCGAGCAGATCCACTCCTTAAGATTGAGGATCATTTGGTGTTGGTCTGAAACAGTATTACAAATTGAAATGTTAATATTATGTTTATAGTAGCCATATGATACTGCCTGTATGTTGTGTGTGGGTTTTGCACTGATACTTTAATTTAATTGGGATCAAAATCATGTGGACATAAGTGCAATGAATGAATGAATATATCCACCTGGGCATAGGTACGGCTATATGGAGGGGTTGAGTAGGGAGAGCACATTTTTTGTCGACCATATTTTTGTATAGAAGCAACACAGTTTATTGCATATTTGCACAATGCGCTAGCAGTTTGTGTCTGGCCTTGTCATTGTCTGCCATGCTGCTTTGAAGTTTTCATGGAATATGTTGGAGTTTTGGACAATAAAATAAAGTTTGCACTGTGTTTTTAACTCCCTCACTTAGCATCTCGTGACCTCATTTGTTTGTAGTCACCACAATGTTGAACAGTATTTCATCTGCTCCCCTCTATGTGCCATATTTCTTACAGGCAATTATGGTTGATGCCAATGACTCTTAACACACCCATAATGATTAGAAATCAATGGACCAGCTACATTACACTAATCATGCCTTATTTTTCCATAACAAAACCAAATTGTATTTCTACAATGGAATTACTATATATTATATATACTATATACTATAAACTATATACTTTAAACTTATGTTTCATTATGTGGATCACAGTAGCCGTTTACTAGCCGTTAACTGACTGAACGCCGCCTCATCCGCGGCTAGGTTTAACCGGCCATTCCCCGGCTAGGTCAGTGAGGACAAGAGGCGCGATATTCCAAAGCCGCCTCGGTGTAGGCGTAAACATGTAAGAACTGGGTGTGAAGTTGAACAGTGACGTACAACAACATAGGCGTCGAAGTCTCGTGACACTACTGTCATTCTCAAAACAGCGGTGCAGCTCTCTGTCAAGTTCTCTGCTCCTCCGTTGGATATTTCTAGATCTTCTGACTAAGTTTACTCTACTTATCCAAACTGACGACATCACCACTGTCACTAGATATAAAGCAAACATTGATTTTCACTCTGTGCTATTCACTGACCGTAAAAAAGTGTCATTAGTAGCCTATGCAGTATGCACCTGTTCTATACAGTCTGGTATGCACTGTTGTTTGTGGCTAGCTAGACTTGTTAGCTCGATGTGACACAATATTGTAGCGCGGCTCGGATATGCTTGTGTTACGTTCATGCAAGGGGGAAATGTAGCCTACGGCTAAGATGGTTAAGCAGCCTGTTGTCATAAGATAGTTGACGGTTAGACTAGTCAGCTGATGTGTTGTGGGATAAGGGGTTTATGTTACGGGATGCCACCCATGTTGTGGGATATAGCCACGGGGATCTTAAACAGGCCACTTCCATGTAATGTCATTCCTCATATTCATCTGGTAATAAACATTTCCTAACAGAGTAATTCTTGCCTCGCCACAATATCAACTCTCCACTCATTCCGCTTGGACTATGCATTATACCTTTCACTGCCTCACGTCTGCCAGGTTCCAAACTGTCTTCCTAACAGCAGTTACAATCAGTATTTTTGTGATAACAACAAAACAGCTCTGCAAAGTTTAAGGGCGATTCTTAGACTACGGGCACTTTCATGTCCCTTGATCATATTTTATAAAAAAATAATATTTTTTAAAAATTCACACTTTCATAATAAACTTTACAATAAAATTACTTCAGAAACTTTTTTCCAGTAGTCTGCAATTATTTTTTCCCCCTTTTCAGCATGGTTATAGGTGCAAATATTGCCATTTTGTGCTTGTCCCACACCCAGACTTCTGATCTTCAACAATGAAAATGAATTGTAAAATAACTGATTTATCTATTTTTTTTTATTTGACTGAATACAATATCAGTCAAATAATCAAAACATAATTGGGGTATTAAAGGTCAGACACCTATTTATGTGACTTTATATACAAAATGTAGTTGTCCCACAGTATTGCAGTCATTTCCACCACAACACTGTAATGTCCCTTTAAAAAGTTTTTAGGAAAGATTGTTTGGGTAGTTTCTATGGAAATGAACAGTGACATCACAGCACATGCCTGATATGGAGGAGATTTTGAATTTCTTCACCAACTTTTGAAGAAAACTCGAGGTAAATATCGCTTGAAATCAAAATATTTTTATTGTATGTCATTTCCAAACAGGGCGTAACATCAATTGAGTTTGTAAATAAATAGATTTTTTAACATACATAGATTAAATTTACATGCATGAAATGCTAGATACCAATCAATAGCTAATCTGTGATGCTAGCGTGTTTTTTTTTACGAAATACTGTAGGAATGTCATTTCCACCACCGTCATTTCCAACACACTACCTTCTTGGGTGGAAATGACAAAGGTGAGGTGGAAATGACATTTATGCTTACAAAGTGCAATTCATAGATTGTGTGGCTACATATGGGTAATTTATTTATTAAAATGAATAAGGATACAAATATTGTACAATGTTAATGTATTTATTCAAATGTTTATTTGTTGAAATACATTTTCATCTATTTTAAAGATGCCGAAGTCGAAGTCTGCAGATAGGTCTCAGGCCTATAGGGATAGACTAAAAGAGGACCCTGTCAAATATGAAGAGCGAAAGAAGAGAGACAGGGAGAGATACCAGAGGAAAAAAGAAAGAGGGGTTGTAAAGCCAATTGCAGATTTGACAAAACGAGAACAACGCAAAAGAAGGAGACAATGGAGAACAAATCAAAGAAATTGTCGGGAGAATATAAAAAAAAATCTTCAGGTACAGGCCTACCTTTCTACCACTACACCACCAACCTCTCCAGATTCTGTGCAGCCAGAACATGATCCACCTCCCATACCACCGTCATCACCCTTGCCATCTCCTTCTGACCAACCTTTAACTCAAAAACAGAGGGGAAGGAAAAAGGTTCTAAGAAGGCGTTCAAAGGTTTGGGCATCGTTGTATGAAAGCAATGCTAAGCTTGAGAAGGCTCTGCAGAAGGCTGCGAGGTACCGCAAACGGTATGATCGATTAGTGAAGAAAGTGACGCAGGCTGACTCCCCAAATGCTAAGTCCAAAAAGCAGATGGCAACCCCACCACACACTCTAAGAAGAACTTTGCTTTTCCACAATGTTCTTCTTGCTGAGCTGAGACAAAGACATGAAAATGTCTCATCAGAGAGAGACAAACAACTTCTTTCAAAGATAATGGCTGGAAAGATCATCAAGAAGTATCGCCTCCTGAAAATGGCTAGAAAAGAATTTGGCTTCTCAACCAAGAGAATGAAAAAAAACGAAAACCGGTCAGCAGCACTTAACACATACACAAGAAAGAAGCAAAAAAACAGCATGAGCACAGACACAGAAGAGAAAATCAAGCAATTCTTAGAAAGAGACGAGAACAGCAGAGCAACAACGGGGAAAAAGGAGACTGTGACGCAGAAAAAAATGAAAAAACAAAAGCGATTCCTTAATGAGCCAATGGAAATAGTTCATGACAAATTTCAGAAGGAGTATCCTGACATTAAGGTTTCATATAGTGAGTTCTGCAAGAAGCGTCCTTTCTGGATCATAAAGCCCACAATAAAAGACAGGGACACGTGCTTATGCAAGACACATGCCAATATCCAGTTAATGGCAGACAAACTGCTGCAGCACAAAGTGATAACCAGCAACAAAATTGAAGATTTGGTTGTCTCTCTGTGCTGTTCTCCCTACACTAAAGAGTGTATGTACAGAGAATGTCCCAACTGTGTGGACAAAAAATTGCAAGTCTCAGCCTTTGACCCTGGGGCCCAGACATTTTGGCATGCATGGAAGGCGAAAGCTGAGGAGAGAGAGAGAAAAAAGAAAGATGGAACTAAAGAGAAATTCACAGTTCATCTCACTGTCAAAGAGAAAGTGGAGGGCACACTGAATACTTTACTGGAGGACTTTTCAACAGATCTAGAAGAAAAACTTGGTAAGCATGCTTACAACATCAGGCATCAATATGCAGCTCTCCGTGGCCTAAAAGAAAACTTAACAGAGGACGAGGTCATTCTGCATATTGATTTTGCTGAGAACTTCCAGTGTAAGTATAACAGTGAGGTCCAGGCGGTACATTTTGGAGATTCACATCACCAGGTCTCGCTCCATACTGGTGTGGCCTATACCTGGAAGAATGTGAAGTCTTTATGTTCAATCAGCCCTTCTTATCGGCACGACCCTTCTGCGATATGGGCACATCTTACCCAAGTACTGACCTACTTGAAAGAGCAACATCCCACTGCCACCACACTTCATGTGGTTAGTGACGGACCAACGACTCAATACCGCTCCAAAAAGAACTTCTTCCTCCTCACCAATGTTCCTTATCAAATGGGTTGGAAAAGGGTAACCTGGAATTTCTTAGAGGCTGGCCACGGCAAAGGCCCAGCTGATGGGATTGGAGCGGCAGTGAAGAGAAGAGCGGATGATCTTATTGCAAGAGGGAGGGACATTCCAGACGCTCGAGTACTGTTTGAGGAGCTTAACCAGCAAAAGTCTTCCACCGAGCTGTTCTACATTGAGCCAGATGCCGTTGAGGCAATGGATGTTCACGTTCCAACTGAATTACAGACAATTCGTGGCACGATGAAAATTCATCAGGTACTGTATGGCCTCACTGTTGTTTCTTAACACAAGTGAATTGAATGCTCTAACAAGCTGTGACTAATTGAATGCTCTAACACGCTGTTTTTTTTAAATCTCCTTGCAGATCGTCTCTCATTCTCCAAGTCAGATGACTTGGAGGATTCTCAGTTGTTTTTGCTCAGCACCCGGTAACTGCAACTGTTTTACACCACAAACAGTCCAGTTTCAGCCTTGGGATGATGCTACTCCCTCTACTAGCACACATCCTGTTACATCCCATGATGCAGGTCTGCAGCCAATTTTGGATGTACAGGAGGGTCTAATTGGTCAGTGGTGCGCAGTCATTTATGATGACGATGTGTACCCAGGTGTCATTCAGGATGTCAATTCATACAGTGGTGCTCAAGTGAAAACAATGACTGGAATTGGGGTCAATCGCTTTTATTGGCCACCCAGGGATGATGTCCTCTGGTACCAACCAATGGATATAATAGGGCTCATCCCTGAGCCCGTACCAGTAACGAAACGGCACAAGCAGATTAAGACGGCCGTTTGGAAGGAAATCTGCAAGATTTGGCCTTGAATCTTACTGCCACCATTTCTCTCTCTGTCTCTCACACACTTCCTGTCTGTAAACTCTCTATTTCTCACACAACCTCACTTTCATGCACACACATACTGTAGATTATCTCACACACATATTGTTTGGTCACCCTAAATGCCTGCCTGTAAGAACAGTGATCTCCCTCTCTCTCTCGCTCTCTCTCTCTCTCTCTCGTTCAAGATGCTTCACAGTTAATTTTTTCGATATGATGTGAAACAGTTTGCGGTGTCTTTAAAATGTTATCTTTAGAACAGTGTTCATCTAAGAGACCAATTAAAATACAATACCACACATGCACAAACGCACAGGCACACACGCCCACAGGCACACACACCGACACACACATACACAAGCACACTCTCTCTCACACACACTCTCTCTCTCTCTCTCTCTCTCTCTCTCACACACACACATACACACACACACATGCATGTGTTCAAGATGCTTTACAGGCACTCAAAGTGATTCATAGTTCTTGTTACAATACATCGATATGACAAAGGTTTAGGTGTTTTTTTGTATTCTAAAATTCAAAACTGTTTATCTAACCACTTTCTGTGTTTAAATTTTTGTGTGACTATTTGTGGTTAATGTTCTTTACAGTAAGACTATATCTGTTCATCTGGTTATGGTAAGAGACCAAACAGACCAAATTGATTTGTTAAATGGAATTGTGTGCTTAGGAGGTTTCAAATAAATGTCACCTGTTTTTCTACATGGACGTCTGTCCATTCACTGTCATTTCCACAACACCCAGTCATTTCCACCACACAAAGTCATTTCCACCATCTCATACCTTTTTCAAAAATATGTTAAAAATTCTAATCACTCATAAAAAACTTCTGCATAGTTTAAGAGATAAAGTTGCACTTAATGTAATAATACAAGAAGTTATTTCCTGGAATGTATCTAACCAATCTAATATTATATTTCAAGTTGTTGTAGATGTAAGTTTTGTATTTGGTACTCATGACAATTAATTTACTCAATCCACAAATGTATGGCAATTCCAATATCAGTATAAACTGGTAAAACTATGTGTTAAAGAGATCTCACACTATCAAGAAATTATGTATATCATTCTAATTTAACATAATAATCAAATATTTACATGTGATGGAAATGACATTTCTTCAATGCGGTTCAAAAAATATGTCAAAAAACACCTATTTGTCTTGCAATATTAGTGTGTTCTCTTATGGATCATCAAACTAGACTAGTTATACTAACCTGTGAGACTGTGACCATTTTGATTTGACAACTTATTTCCCCCTCAAGTTCACATGGTCAAAAGTGCCCGTAGTCTAAGAATCGCCCTTAAACCAACGATGCTAATCGCGATTAGCGATTAGCGATTAGCCATTTAAAATGCAGAGCCTACCCTCATAAGGAGACCTCTCCAATTCAGAAAAATGCATTAAACTAAAATTGGACAACATTGTTATGTTTCTTAAACCTTAGGGTGGGTATGATATAGGCCTAGCCTATATGCTTTAACGAAATACGTTGTCAATGGTTATTTGAGCAAGCTAGCCAAGGTCTAGCTAATTTATCCTGGCTGTAGATAAAGCAGGATATGTTTTCCCAATATGTTAGCAATTAATAAATAAATGCTGAGATGTTTGGCGATTTAATTGCCATTGACATTTGAAAGAACAGTGTGCTAGATGGACCACAAGGACCAGTATGTGAACAGTATGATGATGATCTGACAGCTGTGCTCAGCATACAGTCAGTCAGCTGTTTGCTGATTTTAAGTCTTTCAGCAGTGTGTGCACAACTCTCGTTGTTGACAGCTCCGCCCATGTCTCAGCTAGCCGCTGCATAGCCGCCTCGCTTGCTCACTGGAGTCGCCCCGGGAATATGTGTACCCTCAGGGGAGGACAATTGGCAGCGTAAATCACCTCGGCGATTAGCCGGCTATCAGTGAGTACAATCGGGACTAGCCGGCTAAAAGCCCGTGCATCGCCGGCTATCTGTGCAGTCAGTAAACGGCTACTGACTGCACAGATAGCCGGCGATGCACGGGCTTTTAGCCGGCTAGTTCCCCTCACTGACCTAGCCGGGGAATGGCCGGTTAAACCTAGCCGCGGATGAGGCGGCGTTCAGTCAGTTAACGGCTAGTGATGTGTTGTGCTGTGTGTTGTGCTGAACCCACTAGACCACATTTTCTCCTGGTGATTGGTTACTCATATGGGCATTGACCACTGAGGTGTCTACAACCCAACTCACCATAGAGGCCAAGTTCACCCCTCTGCAGCACTATATCAACATGTTCACCGGAGTCACGGTTAGCCATAATGGTCATCCATTACACTCACCATGGGCACTCACCATAGACATCAGGCTCCACTTCTTTAAGGAGGGAGAGAAATCTCTCACAGGCCCGTTCACCCTTCTTCCGCACCATGTCAACCAGGCAGGTCACCTGGTCCTCAGTCACACTGTGCTTCTGCAGAACCTCATTCCTCTCTCTGTCTGTAATCACGGGGCCCATGACAGAGGTGGGTGTCTGAAGGCCATCCAGCAGAGCTTTGAGAGCAGCATCTCCAATCCCATTGATGAGATCACTCCGAGCGTTAAGTACTTGATCTGTAAGGAGAGTTTTATGTTGTGAATTCCTACTGTGGCCAAGACGCACATCTCCACAAAACCAGAACCATGTCATAACTGTGACCGATACAAGCACTGTGATACTGGTGTGGTGTCATAACTGTGGCCGATACAAGCACTGTGATACTGGTGTGGTGCCATAACTGTGGCCAATATAAGCACTGTTATACTGTATCATTGTGGTGATATTGCAGTTTGACTCCTCTTACTGTTTTAAGATTTCAGTTGTTATTGATCACTGATCTGTTATTTCTCTCAGGGTGTTGGCTGTCGCAGGGCTTACCTGTGGCTTTAGCTGGAGATGCTGCAGATGTCTGACTCTCAACACCTGCACCTGTGTACACAGATTTGGGGCAGCCGTGGTGTACTGGTTAGCGCAGCCGTGGTGTACTGGTTAGCGCATCGGGCTTGTAACCGGAGGGTTGCCGGTTCGATCACCGACCAGTCCACCACGGCTGAAGTGCCCTTGAGCAAGGCACCTAACCCCTCACTGCTCCCCGAGCGCCGCTGGCTGGGCAGGCAGCTCACTGCTCTGGGTTGTGTGATTCACCTCACTGTGTGTTCACTGTGTGCTGTGTGTTCACTAATTAGGTTAAATTGGGTTAAATGCAGAGAACTGAATTTCCCTCACGGGATCAAAAAAGTATATATTCTATTCTATTCTATTCTATTCTAGATTTGACCCAAATGCTTACAGGGGTGCATCATTACAAGCAAGCGTTAGCCATATGCTCTAATGTTCCAACCAATGTACATGTAGTGTTCTTTAGCCATATGTTCTAATGTTCCACCAATGTAGTGTTCTTTAGCCATATGCTCTTATGTTCCAACTAACGTAGTGTTCTTAAGCCATATGCTCTTAAGTTCCAACCAATGTAGTGTACTTTAGCCATATGCTCTAATGTTCCAACCAATGTAGTGTTCTTTAGCCATGTGATCTTATGTTCCAACCAATGTAGTGTTCTTTAGCCATATGCTCTTAAGTTCCAACCAATGTAGTGTTTTGTGCTGATGAGTACAGAAGGTGACTGACCTGCTTCCACATTGTGCTGGACTTCCTGTTTGTCCGATTGGATGCTGCTGGCCATGACATCACTGTCTTCGCCCCTTCATGCACAGCGTTTCCTTCAGTCCTCCTCAACTGATGACAGAACTATAGGAATGTGGAAGAGATCATGGGCAATACAGAGACCACATTATAACTACTTATTTTGTCGTAAAACAAGCAAATGTATCTAGTGCAAGTCAATTTATCTTGATAAGACTCCTTAAAATAAGTCAAAGTCTTCTTAAATTAAGTGAAATTATCTTTTGAGAGCGCGCTAGGTAAGTATTTTCATACTTAAAACAATACCTTAATATACAGTAAGATAATTACACTTGGTTAGATTTAATTTTTTGCAGATTGGCATGGGGTACTTTCCATAAGATCATGTCAATGCAAATCAAACCAGCTATTATGCTAATTGTAAATAAAACCATACATGAATAGCCTATCTACAAATAGAGAGAGTCTGGTCAGACTCACTGGCAAACTTTCATGTCCTGGTTGGTGGACGCTTGTCTGAAGTTTGAAATCTAATGTTTGGTAATGTACAGTATGTTAACAACGGGGGACACAACGATAACGGCTTGCTACTTAAACATAATCGCCCTCAGGAACGCCCTCTATTTGCTGGTTGGTTGTCTTCCATGAAGCTGAAGTAAACACAGGCGGATCAAGCTATTCTAGACGGAGTATTGTAGGGAAAACTAGAAAATGTAGGCCTAATTCCATGGAAGGAATTACCATTGCATGTAAATGTAAAAAGGTTGCTGTGTAAAACATTGTATTAGTTAAAAAGACAACATAGGCTACTGTATGACACAATAAGAATAGATGAATAACAAATTAGCTCCACTGAAATTACTTGGAAACCCACATTTAAAAAGTGATTCATGAAAATGGATTAAAATTGTGGATAGTATTTTGGAAAATAAATCTTCATTTATTAAAATAAGACTGAAATAAAGTTGCCAACTTCAAACGAGTTGCAAGCGCTGACACTTTGTTTAGTAGGCCTACTGAAGTTCACCATTAACGTATGATGCAGCAACAGGTAGGCTGAGGAAATGATATAGCAAATATAACGTTAGCTAGCTTGCTAACAACAAACATGATGGCAATGATGAGAATGATAACAATGTAGCTTGTAGCCTACTGTACAAACGATAGCCTACAACTGGCATTAGGCCGCGAGCTAGATAGGCCTACCGTGCACCCCCCCCACTTCCCAACAAAACCATACTTTTTTGAAAGGTCTGGGTGTGTAGAATATGAATCTGAATGTTAACATTGAAAATTTTGGGATGCACTACCTGTTTTAGCCCTGAGAATAGGGAAACCCTAAAAACCGATTATAAGCGATTCTAACACATCAAGATGGTCCTAGTCAATCAGAACAGCTTTTAAGTGACCTATTACACACTCAAACTTCACATATGAAGACTTAGGTCAAATGTCTACCATGCTGCTTATTGGTAGGTGTCTTAAATTAACATAGGCAAAGCCATATATTGATATAATGAGCCCATTTCATGTATAGGCCACAAAGTAGATACGACTACCATACACCCCCTACCCCCTTTTCTAACAAAATCATGCTTTTGTGAAAGGCTTGGATGTGTAAAATATGAATATGAATGTTAACATTGAACATTTTGGGTTGCACTACCTGTTTTAGCCCTATGAATAGGGAAACCCTAAAAACCGATTATAAGCGATTCTAACACATCAAGATGGTCCTAGTCAATCAGAACAGCTTTTAAGTGACCTATTACACACTCAAACTTCTCATATGAAGACTTAGGTCAAATATCTATAATGCTGCTTATTGGTAGGTGTCTTAAATGAACATAGGCAAAGCCTTATATTGATATAATGAGCCCATTTCATGTATAGGCCACAAAGTAGATACGACTACCATACACCCCCTACCCCCTTTTCTAACAAAATCATGCTTTTGTGAAAGGTTTGGATGTGTAAAATATGAATATGAATGTTAACATTGAACATTTTGGGTTGCACTACCTGTTTTAGCCCTATGAGGGAAACCCTAAAAAACGATTATAAGCGATTCTAACACATCAAGATGGTCCTAGTCAATCAGAACAGCTTTTAAGTGACCTATTACACACTCAAACTTCTCATATGAAGACTTAGGTCAAATATCTATAATGCTGCTTATTGGTAGGTGTCTTAAATGAACATAGGCAAAGCCTTATATTGATATAATGAGCCCATTTCATGTATAGGCCACAAAGTAGATACGACTACCATACACCGCCTACCAGGGCTGTAGTCAAGACCACCTTTGTCGAGTCCAAGACAAGTCCAAGACCAGGACCGGTCGAGACCAAGTCAAGACCGAGTCCAAAGAGGTTCAAGTCCAAGACAGACCGAGTCCAAAAGACTCGAGTCCGAGTCAAGACCGAGTCCAGGACAGAAAAAAACAACTTGCATGCATGACAGTATAAAGACAATAATTTTGGGTTATTATTAATTTTGGTGATCTAAATACCCACCCAGGATTTGTAAGTATAACCATTCCCCTTAATATCACATAATCTAATTTAAAGAAAACAGAATAATATAAGCTGATACCTTAGTTACAACTGATACAAACACCAATCCACTACTTTTACCACTGCTAGGTACTAGTACTGAGCATTTGAGCAACTAAATTACAATAGCTTCACTCCAGACAAAGACAAGAATGACCAGTATTACAGAGTGTACTCCTACTTCCCTTGAATATTATAACATAAGAAAGATGCCTGGACTCGGTCAAGACCAAGAACCATATTTGGCAAGACCAGTGGCCGAGACCGAGACAAGTCCAAGTCAGATACCAGCGAGTCCGAGACAAGTCCGAGACCATAAAAAACCGGACTCGAGTCCGGACTCGAGTCCGAGTCCGGACTCGAGTACTACAGCCCTGCCGCCTACCCCCTTTTCTAACAAAATCATGCTTTTGTGAAAGGTTTGGATGTGTAAAATATGAATATGAATGTTAACATTGAACATTTTGGGTTGCACTACCTGTTTTAGCCCTATGAATAGGGAAACCCTAAAAAACGATTATAAGCGATTCTAACACATGAAGATGGTCCTAGTCAATCAGAACAGCTTTTAGATGACCTATTACAGACTCAAAGTTCACATATGAAGACTTAGGTCAAATATCTACCATGCTGCATATTGGTAGTGTCTAAAATTAACATAGCTAAGGCCTTATATTGATATAGGGAGCTAATTTCATGTATAGGCCACAATCTACTGTAGATACGCCTACCATACACCCCCAATCCCTCTGCTTTGGGGTTGGGGGTGTATGGTAGGCACAAATGCACAATAACTTAATACAAGAGAACTATAAAGCATTCTCATTTCTCTCTCTCTCTCTCTCTCACACACACACACACACACACACACACACACACAAATGAACTACAGCATGTACACAGACACTGTAACTACACTGAACAAACTTATAAAAGTAACACTTTTGTTTTATGCCCCCATTTATAATGAGCTGAACTCAAAGAGCTAAGACTTTATACACAAAAGGCCTGTTTCACTCAAATATTGTTCATAAATCTGTGCTAGTGAGCACTTCTCCTTTGCCAATATAATCCATCCACCTCATAGGTGTGGCCTATTAAGATGTCAGGTGTGCCTTAGGCTGGCAGGCTCACAATAAAAGATCACTCTAAAATGTGTAGTTCCATCACACAGCACAATGCCACAGATGTTGCAAGCTTCAAGGGAGCCTACAGTTGGCTGCTCCCTCTGACTGCAGGAATGCTCATTTCTCTACCATAAGCCGTCTCCAAAGGCATTTCAGAGAATTTGGTAGTACTGTATCCAACCAGCCTCACAACAACAGTAGACCATGTGTAACCACCAGCCCAGGAACTCTACATCTAGCATCTTCACCTCCAAGATCATCTGAGACCCACCACCCGAACAGCTGCTGCAACAATCGGTTCTGCACAAAGTGTCAGAAGCCGTGTCAGGGAAGCTCATCTGCATGCTCGTCGTCCTTATTGGGGTCTCAACCTGACTGCAGTTTGTCATCGTAACTGACTGGAGTGGGCAAATGCTCACATTCGAAGGCGTCTGGCACTTTGGAGATGTGTTCTCTTCACTGTACAGGACCGATGGCAGACAGCATGTATGGCTTTATGGGATGGGCAGACGTGTGTTATGGACAACGAACATAGGTGCATTTTATTGATGGCATCCATCCATAGCATCTCATCCACCACCATCACCTCATGTTGCAGCATGAATGATGATGCACAGCCCCATGTTGCAAGGATCTGTAAACAATTCCTGGAAGCTGAAAACATCCCAGTTCTTGCATGGCCAGCATGCTCACCAATCATGTCACCCCCATTGAGCATGTTTGGGATGCTCTGGGTCGGCATATACGACAGCATGCTCCAGGTCCTGCCAACATCCAGCAACTTTGCAAGAGGAGTTGAAGAGGAGTGGACCAACATTCCATAGGCCACAATCAACAACCTGATCAACTCTATGTGAAGGAATTATTGACATGCCTAGAACATCGGTGTCAAAAGGCAAAATCACTGTATGTGAAGACAATACAGTGAAACTGCATATTTTAGAGTGGCCTTTCATTGTAGCCAGGCTTAGGCACACCTGTGCAATAATCATGTTGTCTAATCAACATCTTGATATGCCACACCTGTGAGGTGGATGGATTATATTGGCAAAGAAGAAGTGCTCACTAACACAGAGTTGTGAACAATATTTGAGAGAAATGTTGTGAAAGTGGTGTGTTTATAATTTTGTTCAGTGTAGTTATTGTGTGTCTGTATGCATGCTGTATTGCACATTTTTGTGTGTGCTGTATAGTTCTTTTCCATGCTGTATGTACATAGTTATTGTATAGTCATTGTGTGTATGTGCATGCTGGGTAGGAAATGGGCTCATGAAATCAACATAAGGGGCTGTATTACCACACTTCATGGTCACTTATTTAAAGTTTATTTAAATTTAGTAGGCTGTCCTGTCCACATTGGGAGTGTTTTCGTTATAAAATGGATAACGAATGGCACAACAAGGCATTCCTATGTTTCTTAATCAGTAATGGGTGTGTTTCGGGCAAAACATCCTTTAAACTAATGCGAGTGTCATCGGTCATTCCCTTTAAGAGCAAGCAGCACAACTTAACAAATAGCGCCCGCATCATTGTTGATAATGCACTCTTAAAATAGTAACAACTCGCCACTGATTTCTGACCAGGTTTCCCTTGGTCAGTAGTGCAATGCGTTTTAGTTGATGTAAGATAATGATTCTTAGATAATGTGCCAGACCCGTTCTTAAGTCATTAATTCCCACACCCCTTGGCACATTGCTCAATAAAAGAGACGCGCATGGCGAAAAACTCTACGATAGGAATAAGCTTTGCATTGTTATTATTACACGCTTTCTGCCAGGTTTTGCATCATGAAAATAGGGCCCAAGGCCTTAACTATATTAAATGTAGTCACTTACCAAGAAGCAGTATAGGGTGTTCTTTCACCTAAGTCAATATGTGAAATTTGAGTGTGTAATGGATCATCTAAAAGCTGTTCTGATTGACTAGGACAACCTCTGTTAAAATCGCTTAAAATAGTTTTTTTCCCTATTCAGAGGCTGAAAACAAATAGTGCTTTCCCAAAATGTTCAATGTTAACATTCAGATTCATCTTCTACAGACTGAAACTTTTCTAAAAAGCAGGATTTTAT
Organism: Sardina pilchardus; assembly: GCF_963854185.1. Lineage (NCBI taxonomy): Eukaryota > Metazoa > Chordata > Actinopteri > Clupeiformes > Clupeidae > Sardina > Sardina pilchardus. The sequence goes on along the minus strand of NC_085015.1, from coordinate 3,306,451 downwards.
TAGGAGAGGGGGTTGGGGGTGTATGTTAGGCGTATCTAGGTTGTGGCCTATACAATTAGCTCCTTATATCAATATAAGGCCTTAGCTATGTTAATTTTAGACACCTACCAATATGCAGCATGGTAGATATTTGACTTAAGTCTTCATTATGTGAAGTTTGAGTGTGTGATAGGTCATCTAAAAGCTGTTCTGATTGACTAGGATAATCTCTGTGTTAAAATCGCTTGAAATCGTTTTTTAGGGTTTCCCTATTCACAGGGCTAAAACAGGTGGTACAACCCAAAATGTTCAATGTTAACATTCAGTTTCATATTTTACACATCCAAACCTTTAAAAAAAAAACATGGTTTTGTTAGAAAGGGGGGTTGGGGGGTGTATGGTAGGTGTATCTACTTTGTGGCCTATACATGAAATGGGCTCATTATATCAATATAAGGCTTTACCTATGTTAATTTAAGACACCTACCAATAAGCAGCATGGTAGATATTTGACCTAAGTCTTCATATGTGAAGTTTGAGTGTGTAATAGGTCACTTAAAAGCTGTTCTGATTGACTAGGACCATCTTGATGTGTTAGAATCGCTTATAATCGGTTTTTAGAGTTTCCCTATTCATAGAGCTAAAACAGGTAGTGCAACCCAAAATGTTCAATGTTAACATTCATATTCATATTTTACACATCCAAATCTTTCACAAAAGCATGATTTTGTTAGAAAAGGGGGTAGGGGGTGTATGGTAGTCGTATCTACTTTGTGGCCTATACATGAAATGGGCTCATTATATCAATATAAGGCTTTACCTATGTTAATTTAAGACACCTACCAATAATCAGCATGGTAGATATTTGACCTAAGTCTTCATATGTGAAGTTTGAGTGTGTAATAGGTCACTTAAAAGCTGTTCTGATTGACTGGGACCATCTTGATGTGTTAGAATCGCTTATAATCGTTTTTTAGGGTTTCCCTATTCTCAGGGCTAAAACAGGTAGTGCATCCCAAAATGTTCAATGTTAACATTCAGATTCATATTCTACACACCCAGACCTTTCAAAAAAGTATGGTTTTGTTGGGAGGTGGGGGGGGTGCACGGTAGGCCTATCTAGCTCGCGGCCTACATGTCTATCAGGTTGGACGCTGAGTTAAGACTGACGTGGCTAGAAGCTAACGTTAAATTTGATTGTCGTTAGCTAATAGTGCGTTAGGGTTTGATTGTCTAACTATGGTCACCTAGAGCTAACCGGTTACTGTAACGAAGCAAGATAGGAGTGGGCTACTGTAGGAGACAAGACGAAGACGATAACTTTCCGTAGCATGGTATCAACCTTAGATTGCTTCTTCTAGTCACTGTTTACAGCCAGAGAGGGTTAAAGCGGAGCAGATGGCTAATGAAGGATTCTTTGCTACAGCTGTAGCTTAATGAGCACTACGTAACAATCCATTTCTGCCGCCAAAGCGTCTCAACGTTAAGTCTATGGGATTTTTGAACTCTTTTATCGTAAATATCTCAAAAAGTATAAAGTTCACAAATGTGAAAAATACATTTTTCAAATCTCCGTTACAAGACCTGTGTAGGAGTGTTTGAATGACGTTAAACGGTTCAGTGGTTTTAGAGCCTTTGATCGTTGATTTTGGTCGGAAGAAGAATAACTATTTTAAGAAGAACAGTAGCTGCGTTTCCATTACAAATATGCGCAAAAACTTTGTCGATATTGTCTTAATGTCGAATATCACAATTTTCGCAATTGCGGTGTTTCCATTACATTCGGCTAACTAAATTAAAATCTCGTGTATTCTCGCGTGCTGTAAGTCATTAGGAGACATGGTGGTTATCAACATTACCCAGATTTAGCCATAGGGATTTAGCCTACACTAAATGCATTCAAATTGCCACCACGGCACGCTGATTATCAGTCATTAGGCTATAAGCCATCAGCGGAGGAGGCCTACGTTTTGGTGGGGCAGAAACATCAAATTAAAAATGACATATTTCACAGGAGTTTGTTGTAGTAGGCCTATGCTTAAATCATGTCACAGCCATGTCAGTGGAATATTTCGTAGATCAGCCCAGTTGATTAGTTTCTAAAACTAGAATCTAGATTCTAGATTTCTTTCAGCACCGTTCTCATCACGTTAAACCAGCAAAGCATAGCAACGTTGTTGCTATGGGTAAACAAAACTAGTTGAGCGGTTGCGTAGCCTATGCAGCGTTTTTGAGAAAGTGTTGTCGGCAAGTTCACAGCTGTGGATTCAACATTTTAGAATGACACGAGCCACTTGTAATGAAAAAAAAAATATTGTTTTACATTATTCTCCCGGTGCCACTTCCTGTCGGCAGTCTTCTTCGTCGGTTTCGTTCCTCCTAACATCCGGTTGTTGGATCACGTGACTCGTCAGATGCGAAAAAAGTGTTTCCATTGCAGTTTTGCGAAATATACAAATTTCGATACGCTCGAAATACCACCTCACCCGAGCGCAAAAACTTTTTATCGAAACATGTGAGTTTTTTCGAAATGTGTGTGTTTCCATTAAGCACATTTCTTTTCGCAACTCTTAATTTGCGCAATTTAATGGGTAATGGAAACGCAGCTAGTGATAACAGTACATTGCATTGACATGCAATGTAGGGGAGCGCCTGGACGAATGAAACTGAGGACAAATGAAACATTGCGATTTTCTCCTAAGCCGTTCAAAATTGAAACGTCAAAATTTGTCACCAAGCACAGCACAAGCCTTGCCAGACCAGGGAAAAATCATGTTGATATGTTACGCTGATCTTGAGTTAGACCCGACAAAGCGTTTTGACGTGCGCCAAGTAAATGTTCTATTACGCCGATTTTTTCAAATATCAAGTTGTATTTATGGCGTCATGTAATGCTATCATGTTCAAATAATAGATGAATTGGTAGTGTAACTTATCCTACTGTATGCAATGTCAAAGTTAGTTAGTTTAGGAGAAAAACGGGTTTTGCTGCGAGAAGTCACTGTCAGGACAAATGAAACATGACGTCGTCTTCCGGTTCACCTTGTATTTTTAAACAAATATGTTAGGCTGATCAAGTGCTCGTCACTCAACATGACTTAAATCTGTGAAATAATGAAGTTAAATCAGTATATTAATAATATAGCTATGATATAGCTATGACTCCCACCGACCTCATTAGTCCAAATGTGCATTTGAATGCAGCAAATATTATTTGATAATTACTTAAATATTGCGAGAATTCTCCTAAAAATTTAACAGCACTTACAAAACATGTCCCTTGACAGGTATATTACATGAAAACTTGAATAATGTTTACAGTTTCTTTAGATTTGATAATGTTTCATTTGTCCTACCCCAGCGTTTAAACTGTCCCTGCCACTCGGGACATTTGAAACAAATGACCACTTCTGTTCAAACTTAAATTACACCACAATCGTCATACATATCCTACCAAATATCACAAGATTTTAAGAGACCACACATGTGAGTTGCTGATCACACAAAAAAAATGTTTATTTTTGTAACGTCGTCTTTGAAAACAACGTTTAACCGAAAATTGTTTCATCCGTCCAGGCGCTCCCCTAATAAATTGAGTGAAGTACAGGCAGAGCCAGGCTAGTGTAACCCGCAGCTCTTTTGCAATGAGCCCAGCAGAAAGCACAACACAAATATTTGTTCCATTCACTCGAAATGTATAGATGAGTGGCACTTATTAGATATTCAGTGCTTTATCCTTTCCAAACTCAGGCTCTCAAGTGACTCTTCAAAATGGTCCAAGACTGAAACTCCACAAGCTCAAGCTGAGCTGAGAACTAGAACTAGAACTCAGCACACCCCGCCTCCATAACATACAGTACAGGATATGGATGGACTTCATAACACCAATATTTACCTCAAGTTATATATCACAAGTGACCCTTGTTGAGCTGTATACTTCCACTTCTAACAGACACGTTTTTGCCTTTTTGACAAGGCAGCTTTGGCTATAGCACTTTTAATGCACATAGGCATATAAATGAGACTTGACATAAATAAATGAATGAATAGATAAATTAGTAAATAATCTAACATCTACAGTATAACAGCCATGTCTCATCTTCTAAATCACCAATTGGTTCTCATTCAGTACCTCTGACTTTTCTTACGAACATTCCTTTAGCTTTATCAAAAATAATCATATGAACGCATATTCATGTCCAGCCCAACTGAGGCAGAATGTATCTGTGCTCTTACCACTACACTAGTTACAGTATATGTTATATGTCAGCTGGCAGTAGTGTTACAGTATCATGATCAATTTATTCTGCTCTTGCAATAGCTGTGACAAATGCTGTATAACACTACCATCTACATCAATGGTTCTCAAACTGTGGTACGGGTACCACTGGTGGTACGCAGACTCTCTGTTGTGCTACTCTGAGAGTCTCCAAGATGTTTTATTTCATGAAAAAAAAATCACTTCAAATGATATCTATATCTAAAAAATATCTATAATATAAAATTGTTCAATTTAAACTAGTTTTTAATCTTTCTAAAAACAACTAGGCAAAATAGTATGTGGGTGGTTGACATGACATGGCCTTTTTTTGGTCCAGAGTGTCAAACTGAAGTAAAGAAATGTCTAATCTGCAAATAAATGTGGTTATATTGTTCAGAAAAACCTGCTTTATATGAACATATGGACCATTCATGCCAGTCATATTCCTATTTCTCAAAATTTTCAGCCAAACCAGGAAAAGCTCATATGGCGTGACTGTCCCGAGCCCATTTCATAAAGTTTGATTTTGAATAAAAAAAAATCTAATTAATATATTTTCCCATTACTTAAATACAATGAATACTAAAGATGTCTACTTGTAAGTCTGTAGTGTTTAAAGTCCAGGCATAATATTTTTGAACAAGCCATAAACAAAAACATTTTGTCCCAAAAATCAATATCATATGGTGTGACCCTAAATTATGTTTTTTAAATGTGCAATTGTGTGGAGACCTTTAGGGATAGGGGGTCCTTCCTCATTCAGGAAGTATAATAACTTCTCAGAAGGACATTGAAAGTTTACGTGTTGAGTTATCTCTCATATTTCTTTCAATAAATCAAGTATTTCCAGCACTCCTATCTCAGTTCCACTTTTCGCTGTCTTTTGGTGTGACCCATTTTTCAGGAAAATTTCAAAAGTAAATAGTTTTTTGGTCAAAATTACCTTTACATCTATGTTACCATGTTAAAGTGAGCATATGATTTTGGTCCTAGCATGTAGCCTCAAGACTCATTGTTCTGCTAAGTGCATGAAACCTCATATGGAGTGACCCCATATCATATGGTGTGATGGGGTTTTGCTGTCACACCCTATGATTTATTTGTCACACTATATGATATAATCTGTATTTTCCTACATAAATAATGTTTTTTTCAAAGATATGTTTAATTAATAGTTTAGTGTTATACATATTTTAACATATTTAACATTTTGTTAACATTTATTATTTAATATGTGGCACCTATTACCCAAGTGCTATACAATATCTGGTGGAATTCTGTTTTACAAAGTTCTGAGTTTTTAACAGTGATCCTTTATGTGATATATTTGTCTTAAACTGTGATTTATTGTTTGTGAAATGCATATATTCACATTTTTGCGTTAACAGATTGTTATTTGGTGTAATTTATCATATGGTGTGACACCATATCATTTGGTGTGACATCAAGAAACATCAAGAAATTATGAAAATAAAAAGGCTTTCGGAGTCTAAATCATACAAATCTGAATGTAACAGATAGGAAATAGGGTCAGCAAACATTGTATGCATTTCATTTCTTTTGTATCAAGATATGTCCAAATTAATATGAAGTTTATTGAAAGATTAGGGACAAATGCCTTACTTTGTGTATTGATGAATAAATATACTGTAAAATATAATACATTTCCACAAGGAAATGCTAGATCTTGATGAACTAAAGATAGAAGATTATGATACACTGACTCACATAAAAAATATATACCACATTATAGTTTTACACACAATAACTTTCATGTCACACCATATGATAATTTTAGCCACTAACACAAGACATGAGTGAATAAATAGGAATTCCAATACAAATTCTAAAAGATCATACATATTTTGGGAATGGGAGAGTCAGTACAACATAACTAAGTGATTTCCATGCATAATATCTGATTTTTTTTTCAAAAACTTTTTTTCGGCCTAAAACGTCAACCACCCACGTACAATGTAAAATGTATTCAAATTGGCCTGTACTACTATATTCTAATTTACTTGAAGAGTCTCTGAGGTGGTACTCATTGTGAAAAGTTTGAGAACCACTGATCTACATCCTATCTTTCCATCTTTCCATCGTCATCAAGGGATCTCATGTGACTTATGTAGTTCTGAGACACCACACGGGTGTCTCTCCCTGCTAGGAGGAGCTAGATGAGGAGATGAGATAAAACAGCTCTGAAGTGCCTGAACTGACATGTTTATTGTGATGCAAAGTTCAACACGTCTACTCTAGTGTTCTGTACCTGAAATGCTGAATAGACAAACATCTCAAGCCCTAGGAGGTCAGCTGACAACCTTAACCACATACACAACCATATACACAACCTTAACCACATACACAATTCAACACAGACAGCATCACACACACACACAGCTACACACACACACACACACACACACACACACACACACACACACTCATCCATATAGCAGAAGAGATTGTTATTAAGTTTATGATTTAAATTATTTCCGAGATAGATGTACAGATTCCACTCTGATGTATATGTAGTTACCAGTCTGCCAAAGTTCTCGTGCAAAACCAAACAAAATGTCAAATTAGCAATTGCTCATTACATTCTATTAGTAGTTTTGTTAAACGAATCAGGATTATACATAGTCAGTGGACAGACCTTTTTAAGATGAGTGTTAGGGTTAGGAGAATAGTTTGCTGTGCGCACGCACTATGACTTCACAAAATGTCACTCCAGCACTGAACACTGACGTTGGCAACTCAATGTCACCTCCTTCTCTCTCTCGTTCCCTTCTCTCCATTTTCTCCATATTTAACTTCCCTCATATTTCAGACTTTGTAACTCCTACAGTCTGATGCTCGGCCTCAAAACAAGGGCACAGTATATACTGTAGGCCTACTTTTAACTGTCATCAGTACATGTTCTATAGTTTCATTCAATGCAATATTTTTCTATTTATAGTGACATGCATTGTGCAGAATCTTAAAAAAATGTTGTACAGATGCTGATCACAAAGTAGGTCTCACCTCAGTTCTCAGTTTAGTGCTTCAGCTGTGAGATTGAAGTTTCCTCTGCTTCTCCAACACCAAATACTCTGCAGACTGGACACTTCTGCTGTAGACCGCCTTTAAATGACAGGAGAACAGGATCTCTGAGTGTTCACTGTGAATAGTCAGCTCCTCTTCAGAGAGATACAGAGGCCATTTTCTCTGCCAGTACCAGTCCGTGGTGTGAAATGGCGGATCTACAGACTTCACGTCCTCTCAGTAGTGCTGGACTCCTGAGTGCTGAGTCTCTGGATTAGTTCTGCTCTCTCCGTCCTCACCAGTTGTAATACTTTTCTACCAGCTCAACTCCAGTTCATACTGTACACTATAATTTTCAACAGAACTAGCGATAGAGAGTCAGAGCACGTAAAACAGACTCTGAACAAAATAAGGAAGTCCAGTTCAGGTTTATGGTCTTTATGACTCTTAATGATTAACTTCCACACCTGAAGACTAAAGACTTGTACACTCATCCTTATAGCAGAAGAGATTGTTATTAAGGGTGTGTTGAAGGCAGAACAAATGTGTGGTTTGTGGTAAATAAACATATTTGCGGACTTGTCATTACGAGATATTTTGTGTGTATATCTAGACAATGTGCAGTCATTTGACTAAATTGTGTGTTCATTTCACTAAAACATTCTTGGATAGTAAAGAATGACAGGAATTGAGTGGAAGACCATGATGGGGTGGGATTGGGATTTGAACCCAGGTGCCACTTGGCACCGCAATCTATAGTCCCTTTCCCACATGAGCGAGACATCCGGATGTCAAACGGATATCAAACGGGTGGCTGTATGTGGGAACGCAAAACTCGGGTATTTTCTTACCCGGAAATCACCCTACTAGCCCCCTAGTACTACTTCTAGATGTTACCCGGGTGCGCTTAGGTGGGAACGCAGCCGGCGCAGTTCTGGGTAGAGATGGGGGGCGTACCGATGACGTATAGAAATGCGCCCTTGCAGCCTGCTTGCAGCACGAGGCAGAAAGTACAAATTGCCATGGTAACGATAAACATTGCCCTACGAGTATGAACACAGACGAGAACACCGGAGTACAGAAAACAGTGACATTTTGTTGTGTACGTACAATAAAATTTTAAACTGCAATCACGTTGTTGTGGCTTGTTGCGGGACAGGCAGGATTATCCTTGCAAACGTGAATAGCTTGAAGTGTTGTCGATTAGCTTGCAACTAGCAACTGTTACTGACTGCTAGCTGTTTATTACAGTGGTTAGCAAAAACAGCTAATAGTTAACGTCACTGTTATTTAGCATTGTTGCTTTTTGTAGGAGTTGGGAAGGAGCCTCAGACCTCTGTGTGCTGTTTATATATTTTCCAGGTGTGTCATTATTTTCTATTCATTTGTTGTGTTGGATGTTTATACCAGAGAGGGTTGAAGTAGAGCTTTGTTTAGGCTACTGTGGTCCTGGCGTTAGCTATTTTTTCCTCTATGCTAGCTCCCGCTGACTAGCGAGCTAACTACTTCTGTTGTTTCATGATGTTTTGGATCTGATGTAAGTTCGCATCATCCAGGCAACACAGCACAACAACGCATTTATTTAGCGTCATCTCCTTCGCCCTGCAAGTGTTGACATTGCCCCACCCCTCGCGGCTCCTACTCGGGTCTAGTGTGAACACAATTACCCGTATC